>NW_027114029.1:1304261-1421299 GCF_000696795.3 Halyomorpha halys
CTTCTTAGTAGTCGTCCATAAAGATTTGTCAGTAGTCGCGAGGTTTTCGGTTAAGTTAGTTAAATTTTGCGTTTTGAATTTTTTAAGTTTGTTAATCAATTTAGTGTAATGTGTTTTATCTGATTGGTATCTAGTGCTGTGCCACTTCGCTCTTGCTCTGCGTTTTTCCTTTAATAAGATGCGAATGTGGTGTAGCAAGTTAGTATATATGCTATAATTAGTTTTACTGATAGTTGTGTTGTCGTATATGCAAAATCTAATAGATTCTATAAAGTTTTCTATGGCTTCGTCAATGTCATGTTTAGTCTTAAGTAGAATTTTTAAGCCCAGTTTGTTTTCTAAATCATCACGAACTTTGTCCAGGCTAACTCGTCCTTTAATGAATGAGGGAGGAGAGGGAATAAGAATCGACGAAAGACAGTGATGTATGCCAAAAATAAATTTGATCCAAAAATTTATTTAGAGGCGACTTTTTTTGAACCATAGTGGTGGGTCAAGTTTTTCATTTTGTGGAAACAGATTCGAACCTACGCCGCACGCGGTTCTCAGGCTGCTAAGACCTGAGCCTCAACCACCAGTTTTATGGCCAATAGTTGTAATAACTAATCAAAGTTGTAATTTAATTTCTGCAGGTTCAAATTATAGTAATTTTAAAGCAATTGTTATTGCTATTGATGTTTGTCCCACACGGCTTGCTAGACCCAATATTATTCGACTAATAAATAAACGGCTGGGAGCAAGAATATGATAAATCACATCTCACAAATCAGTCGAACAGTACATTAAAATATTGCTAATAATGTTTGATTTATAAGAGGTTTAGGTGTAATATTCTGGGAATTGATTTAGAAACTGTTTTTGATAAAGTTGAGTTGATTTTACTTTCTCTTACCTATTTATGAAATATATAGTAATTACGGTGATATAGTGATATAGTGTAGTGGTGAAAAATTTCGAATTCGAGTTTTCGACGGTAATTCATATCTTGAGGTCCTCTGAGTCCAAAAAACCTAGTCTCGCAAAATGGTCTGTGCACCTGTTAGTAAACTCAAAAACAAAAAGTCGTACGAAGCTGAGATTACATATTTAAAGGCGGGTACATACCTGGGACGTGCCAACAACTTTTTCGCTAAAATCGACCTGCCTATTGAATCGATTTTTCCAATTTTACCTGAAACGGCTATAACGATTTTGATTAAACTCGGTGTATTAATTAGTAATTAAATGCTCTCTAATATCAAATAGGTCTTAGTTTCATTGAAGTGTTAGAATAGGGCTTAAACACCAATTTTTCAAAAAATTCTTGTTCTAAAGTACCATTAATTTTTTTTTTATTTGTAGAACTAGTTTTCATTGTAAGCAATATAAAACCATAGATCAATAGAAAATATTAAAGAATTTTCCATTTCCATTTTCCAAAAGCATCCGATTCGCACGGAAAGAGCCGAGACCACTCGTGCTTTCCCGACTGCATTGCAGCTTCGTCATCTTTGTTACATTGTTGCATTTTTTGCAGGAACAAAACTGATATTCGCTATTCCCACCTCAAGAAACATTAAAATTCGAATGTTTATCGCAATGGAAAAATACAAATTTTTTGTTAGTACTTTTCTCCCTATCTGGTTTTCAGATTTTTTTAAATGCCTAATTCTGATTGAAATCTGACAAAGTATTATTTTTTTACTTATAATATGTATAAAAACTAAAACATGTGTATAATGCTTCGTACTTTATTTACAGTTGAAGTGCAATGCTGATTCGCAGCAGTGCCGGTAGGATAGAGTATAAAGTATTAGAGACGTAGAATAGGAGACGACTTGGGCAGATCGACGGGTTTATTCAGTTTTATTCAAGTTTAATATACGATCCGAGTAAATCCTGGCCTGCCAATAACCAGGGCTATGTGGGGGGCCCTCTATTGTTATTACAATAACTCCACAACTCATCTCCCCCCTCCGTTCCCTCTCCCCACCATTTACATAAATGATTCGTTTCTCTTCCTATCTTTAGCTCGTCATCCCTTTGTCGTGAATGTCATAACTGGGGCGGCTTTTGGTGTCGCTGGTTGTGGTTGTTTATTGGTGTAGGAAAAATACACAGAGACCCTCCGAAATGTCTATTAAAGATTTTTTATGCCAACATCAGAATTGAAATGAAAATTTATGAATGGTGGGCAAATCGAGGCAGTAATTTTTATTATTACTTTCAATGTAATCTGAACTATCATGAGGCCTAAAGCGGTGTAAGTAGTCTATTCATTATTTTATTACATGTACTTATTTATAATATATTTTCTTATTATTTAAAAATAAAAAAACGTGCTATATTGTAAAACTGACTTATCTTGTAGAAAAAATACTTTCTAAAAATATAATTTAATAAAATGATAGTTCGTTTTACTCATCCTTAACTGCTCAACTTAATACATGAATGATTAACTTTGTTGTTATTATTTTTTATTTATATCTAAAGCATTGCGTTTTCCGAAATATTGCTGTTTCTTTCCAAAACTTTTATCTAATGTCTCTTCCATTTCGTTAGTCAACTATTTCTTCTTGCTTTCATTTTCTATTCGTTAAGTTTCCTTGAAGTTTTCCATTCGGTTATTCGGTGTCCAAACCAACATAGGAATTTTATATTTTTTTCGTTTTTTCTCTATTCTATTCTTCCCGTTCGTCTCGGGTACTCCATTTCCATTATAATGATTTTCTTTCAAGGACGGTCTAAAAGCTTAAAGAAGACATCAGGTGAGAGCTGTGGATGAGGATCGTCTGGAACTGAAGCCGTGTTTCGGATATTTTATCAGTTTCACAATCACAATCACTAGATCCACATCAGTCTATCCACTTCGAATTCATTGTGTTATTTAATGTTGGACTTAACATTGTGGTTTGTTAGTCACGTGTCTTAGGATGAGAAAAAAAGGAAAAAAATTATTGCTTAATTGTTTATGTTCAAATAATTGGAATAAAAAATCTTAATTTCGTTCACTATATGATTTACATCGTTACCCAATTTCTGCCATTTTTCAATGTTCTTCCTGTTATATTTCTACTCCCGGTTTTAATAAATATTACAATACCCTCACCAAATTAGAGTTCAAAGGGGTACATGCCCCAATTTCTCAAGAGGTCATAATACCAAAAATAATAGAAAGCAATCCTTCCCGGCCTTTTTTTAGAACCCTCCCTAAACGAGATAGATTTAATCTATACGTACATATAACAGAGGTAATGATGTATACATTTAATTTATATGAACATATAACATAGGTAATGATGTATACATTTAATTTATATGTACATATAACAGAGTTAATGATGTATGTATAACTGTGTAATTTTGTATTCCTTGTGGCACGTTAAGGTTAGGTGCAGGGTCCAATGAAGGTAGTACATAACACAGCTACCTTCATTGGACCCTGCACCTAACCTTAAAATGCCACAAGGCAATTTCAAGAAATCGACCAATACAACTCGATATAAATGTCTGTTTCAAAGATAAGATAACTATGGCTTCCACGTAGGACGGGAGTGGCAGTTGCATGCCATTTTCCAAGCTTTTAATCGCAATAGAGTTATTTTAAATTGGTTTTTAATAATTTTAAATTTCTTTCATGGTAAAAATAAATTTAAATTAACACTTTGGAGTTCTATCAATGGGTAGATTCTCCACATGTTATCATGTCACTATCTCACCTACAGCAAATTTACTTGTTGTATATATGTTATACAGTTGTAAATAACGATAAATAAATGATTTAAAAAAAATTAACACTAGGTTTTAAAAATAAATTTTAAACACTCTTCTCAATTTTTAAAAACCACTTAGAGCAATAAACGAAAATCGGTATTTTAATTGATACACACTATGTTTGTATATATATAAATTTTATAATCAGTAATTGCGATTTAAAAAAAAAATCACAAATTGAACTTAAAATCTGATAAATGATTAAAAACTAAAAAGTATCTAACTTTTATATTTACTATATGTAATAATAAAGATACACGGTATGTATATTTTCCATTTAAAAGTTGTTTTCTTATCTCACGGAATTTTATGTCTTTTCTTTTTATAATTTATTTATTGTTATTTACAACTGTATAAAAATATATACAAGTAAATTTGCTGTAGGTGACATAGTGACATGATACAAACATGTGGAGAATCTACCCATTGATAGAACTCCAATAACATTTCTAGAGAAGATCTCGAGGCCATCTTCATTTCAGACGCCTAGGAGTATTATTAGATAGTGAAGGAGAAGCCAGGTTAGAAACAAGTGGATTTGGGTGGGTGGGAAGTTTATCATGGAAGGAATGGTGTCTGGTTCTGACCAAATCGGCACCATATGTTGCACATTGAGGTCCTGGTGGATGAGTTGATTTATAAAAAAGCAAGGAGCATTAAGGATTTTGGACTTTAAGGATTGGATTCAGGAGGAGATAGTTTAGTAGAGCCCCAAAGCTCAACTCCGTTTGTCCAGTTAAAATTTCATATATTTAAGTTTAGTTTAATTTATATAGTAATAATACTTCATATTAAAAAAATGTTTAAGTATATTCATTGGTATCCAAATATGCAATATAAATACGAGTTTAAATTCCTTTAAATGATTTTTTTGGGAATACATCCTCCTGCGGCAGCTTGAAAATATCAAGAAAAGTGGATACGCAATTTTATTCAAATAATTGTACCCGAGCCTCTTTTATTGTTTAGTGCGTGTACTGTTTATGTTTCGATATAATCTAGGAGATGTTTTCGTAAAATAATGGGCGGAGAACAATGTTTAGATAGGGCAGTCTTTACCCGATTGTGTACGGAGGGTTGCCGATGCTCAAGCACATCGGGGAGTGCGTAATCCCTGGTTTGTGTTAGCCCGTGTGTACACAAACAAAGGCAGGTTCCTTTCTGCGTGGGAGTGTGCCGCTGTTTATCTATTGTACCATCATCCTCCTGCTCTCTCTCTCCAACTTGTATGCTCGTCTCTGTTTAATTAAAACCTTTGCCAGTGTTGGAAATGCAGCTATTTACTGTTAGGGTTTAAATTATATACCACTTTAGTTGTTAATGACAATTATTGTGATTTATAAAATCGTTAAGTTACTTTAATATAAATATATTTCTCAATGCTCAACAGATATAGCTAACAGTTTCTGTAAAATAAGATTTACTATCATTATTTTCCACCAAATAATAGTGAATACACTAATAATAAAACATTAATAATATCATAATATTTCCACCAAGGAATAGTGAATACACAGAGCATATAAAAAAGAATGAACCAATTTTATGATGCTATAATTTCGTAAAATAAAGCAGTACAGAATTGCTATCAATTCACACAGTAGTGGAAGTTTTTTCTTTATTATATTAAATAATATAGTCTCTAAAGGTATCAACTTGAACACCTCTGATGAAGCTCTACAAAGTGGGGCGAAACGTAATAAAATAAATAGTTTTTAACTATTTTTTTTCTTTTTAGAACACAACACTATTCACCTTCTCCATAAGTTTTTTCTTTCTTTTTCAATTCATGGAGCACATCATGGCGATAGGAGAATTCCTCCCAAACACGTTGGAGCATAAGATCCTCTAGGTTGATCTACCGCATTGATACAATGAGTTTTAGGAGAGCATAAGCAATGTCCATTACATATTTCCACACAAACTGACTTTTTTCCGCCGTGTTCTTGTGATATTGAGTAGTGCTTAATCTAGTGGTCACCTCTGGAGGACTGAGCGTTATCACGGTAGCTATTTGTATCTTGAAAATACGCGCTTTCCTACATGCAATTTTTTCTGCTACATTGCTTACATAATGCGAAATAAAGCTTCGAAGTTCATTATTTTTTAAATCCTCTGTATTATGTTGTTGAATACTAATCCTGTAGTTTTAAGGTTGGGCTAAAATGTCTCTCATTTACCGCTGAAAGTCCTCTTAGAATATTATATTTAAAACAATACCCCTATGTGCTTGGGAAGTAAAGCTGTGTGCGAATCGAGTGCATTACAGAGAAGGTAGAATTTGAATGGTAGCTTAGATCCCCAATTAGTGCCTATGTCATTAGTGATGTCATGGAGGATTAACCGGAGGCAATTCCTCTCAGAGATAGGGCTGATTTAGCTTCCTAATATCAATCTGTTATCCCTCATTGACAGCTAACGGTCAATACTAAATTTTCACTAGTCTAATGTTCAATAAATTACTCTCTCTCTCTCTCTTTCTGGCAGTATAGGTGCTTCTAAACAATTTTCCCAGATAAGGGGTTTTTCATGAATCTCCATGACACTGAAACATGTACATTATCCTCTTATTTTTTCTCATTTCGGTCTAATATGAACACATTGAATGCTATATATGTATGCATATATTTCTTTATTATTCTATGGCTTGCTATCGTTGTCTCTTCTATTTTTGCTGCTAAAAAAACAATTTAGAGGCAGAAAAATCTAAGATAAAGTTCCATAAAATTTTGCCCGGATTCCACAACTACATTAAAATACAAGGGTGCACCCAGGCTCAAAACTAAGGGGGCAAGCCATAGTTCAGGTTGTGGCATTGCAGCACGGAAAAGACAGCTGAATCCACAATTTAAAAAAATATATATAAGAAGAGTGCTTTAGTAGTTATTACGATAATCTGCTTAAAAAAAAGTAATATTTTTTTTTACTTCTAGGGGAGAACAGCTGCCCCCCCTCTATACCTCTCAATGAGTACGCCCATTTTAAAATATATTAATTTTCCAGACTACTATATTTTGATATGGATATTATTATATCCCAGTTTGAAGTGAAAGGACCCTCACACTGCCAAAAATATCATTAAAAATTTTGTGCAAAACATTGAGTGGTTGTGAATCCCTCACATTACACTAAATTTCAGCGTCGCATAAAAATTTCTCGATGGAAGGACGACGCCTCCGCGTTGTGTAACTATAGTTGCCTACGACTCTATTCCCAGGGCAGACTCAGAAGTTGCTGGTATTATAGTTGCACTGTGGTCGGAGTTGATGGGGGCTATTAATAATAACAACAAGAAAAGAGTGTGTGGGTCCGGAATAGATTGTAGAATCGACCGACCCCTGCTCATCCTAACCTTCTTCGTGAACTGAGCCTAATACCTACAATTTATTGAACTGAAGAATTTTCTCGCAAAATTTTGTAAGTCTCCTAACACTGCGCTCGCTTCTACAATATTTTGACTGGTCTACAAAAATGTTATCATTTCAGAAAATATTTGAACGGTCCTCAAAAGTTTGAATACTTCTTTTTTTTGCGCAATATTTCTCCTCACGTTGGCGACAATATTGAATATGTCACTTTTGTGAAATTTTTGTCATTACCTCAACAAAATATTCATTGAACCATTTTGGTCCTTTTTTGTAATTAGGATCTATTATATTGATCATTGATACTATCGGCATATATTAAAATCGATTTAAACTTCTGTATTACAAATCATTAATTTAAAAATAATTTCAGAACCTATTTTTATTTTATAAAAACAGTATAATAGTGGCGGATTTATATGGGAACCTTCGCAAAATTCTTGTACAAAACTTGGGTACATTTTTAATTATTCATTAACTGGATCTTTAGCAATTTTGATGACAATGGATATATGATATATGAGTTTGTACCAATGGAAAAGCAAGTTTGTGACATTATTTGCTGTAAGGTTTTCTCTTTTTCTTGACCAATTATAGATACACACCCTATCGGACATGAAAAAAAAAAATTAAGTCAGATATAAGTAGATGGATATTCTTAATTTTAGAACAGTGAGCATGAAATAGATTTTCTATCATATAATGTTTTTTTTTTCGCAGGCCGTGAAAAATACTGTGTCATAACTAATAACTAATATTAGTTTTTATCAACCTTCTTATTTAAGACGACTTTTTGTAGTGATTAATTTTTTATCTCTTTGAATTCTCGTTATAAACTAGTAAGAATAAATTCAAATTTATTTTAAAGGGATAAATAACTAAAAGAGAGCAATGTGGGATGGAAATTACGGAAACATGCTAACGGAGTTCCAGTGGCGTAGTGTGGGTCTCGCCACCAGTGGACGGAGGAAAATTTTGTTTTCCCTTTATTAGGTTTTTTCAATATTTTTTGCAAGAATGGTCATATTTATCGAGTATTGTACAAACTACAAATTAAAAAAGCCATAAAATAAAATGGCTCAAATTTTTATAAGATATTATTTATTGTGAAATTTGGTGATTCATGATTTAAAAAAAAAATTAGCAGGATTTTTTTTCGTCCTGGGAACTTGTCAATGCATACACATTTTATTATTTTCTTTTCATTTTGAGGATTGATCATTTAACATACAATTTTACAAAAAAAAACCTGATTCCTGCAGAACAGCTGAAAAAATACAATATGAAATGAAGAAGGAAATCATACTAGGAGGGGGATGGGGGCTGCAAATTAAGAAAAAGGAAAACTGTACTGTTGAAGAAGGTTCCTTTGAAAACCATTTGGGCTAGAAATGAGAGGGGAAGTGCAAATGGGAAAATACTAAGAAAGAATCAGTGGCCCAACAAGTCGTAAACTTGGCCTTTCTGTATCCCCTTGATTAGCGGGATGTTCAAAACCGTTATGTATAAGGGGCTGGGATGAAGTACATGGGTAATAATATATAAGTACATATATTTCAATCACACTGACAGGAATTGTCGATTTAAGAAGGTATGGATATATTGTAGATTGGTATTTTGAACATTTAACTAAAAATTTACTTATGAATACGTTAGCAATCAAGTTTTAGTACAGCCGCTAAGAAAAAACCCAGTTATTTCACCCCAATTTTTAATTACATTAATGAAAACTGTATATAATTATAATAATAATCATAGTCAAAATTGATGAGTCTGCCAAGTATTGGTAGGGGGAATAAAAAAGGATGACTGTTTTAAAATGTTAAAAAAAAATTAATTATATTTTTTGAAACTACCAACAACCCTAGAAAACCTCAGGGAAGAGTATTTAAACTAGAGTAAA
This sequence comes from Halyomorpha halys, assembly GCF_000696795.3. Lineage (NCBI taxonomy): Eukaryota > Metazoa > Arthropoda > Insecta > Hemiptera > Pentatomidae > Halyomorpha > Halyomorpha halys. The sequence goes on from NW_027114029.1 coordinate 1,313,283, forward strand.
TTTTCTGAAATTTTAGCTCTGGTAATGCTATTTAGGTTCAATTGTTCTCGAGATATAGCTTTATAAAAAGCAACATTTCTAAAAAATGTACTGAAAGATTAGTACTTAGTGAATTTATTCTGAGAAATCTATGTCTCAGGAACTATTAGCTGTATAGATGTCTATTAGCACTCAATTTAAAGCTAGTTTAATATAATATAAAGTAGTTTAAGAATTTTATCTTTTATCTAGGAGTAATAGTTTTCATGATATTTGCTAACATAAATTAATTTAAACTTGTTCGACCAATGAACAATCGATTTATGAAAAACCTTTTTTCAGAAACTATAAGATGTACAGATGTCTTTAACACTCGAATTAGAGCTAGTTTCTACCAGCACTCAAATTAAAGCTTGCTAAATGTACTACGCAGTAGTTTATAACGTTTATCTTCGTATGAGTTGTAGTTTTTATGATAGACAAAATAAATTTACAAACTGTTAATTTCTAATTATTCGGATAAAATGTTTGATTTTTGAGAAAAATATATCTCTAGAACCATGAGACGTGCATATGTCTGCCAGCACTCAAAATAAACGACATTTAACTTACTATTAAGTAGTTTATGACACGTATTTTTGTTGGGGTAGTAGTTTTTATGATTTTCGATTACGAATATAAATTTGGCATATGAAAATTTGTCCTTACAACTAGAAATCAATATATTTTAGCAAATATCATAAAACTCCTACGAAGATAAATTTATAAACTACATTATAGTCCATTAAACTAACTTTAATTTGAGTGAAAATAGACATCTGTACGTCAAATGATTTTTTATATATAGATTTCTTAATTGATCTTTCAGTACATTCTGTAAATCATTTTTATGAAATGTTGCTCTTTAAAAAACTAGAACTATTGAACTTAAATTAGGGCTCCTTTTTAGAAAATTTACTTTACTTTAAATGATGTTCTCTTAAGTTAGCTAGTATCGTTGGTAGTTTTAAAGATATAAAGCTCGGAACAAAAAATTAATTTTTTTTACGTTTTGAAACAGCCACCCATTTTTATTCCCCCCACCTATACTTGGCAGATTCGTTAATTTTGACTAGTAATTATACATTTTTTCATTAATGTTATAAAAAATTAGGGTGAAATAACTGCCTTTTTTCTCTTCTTGGGCTGTTGTACTATTTTGTTGACTTGGTGAATAACTAAAAGTGAAAAGAAGGAATTTTTACTGAGGCATTCGATTCGGACAGAAAAAACCGAGACGACCCGAACATTCCCGATTACACTACAACTTACTCAGTCCTATTCTTTTTCAGGTACAAAATTTATATTCATTACTCCTAGCTCAATAAACTCTAAAATAGGAATTTTATAGCAAATAAAAAATAAAAATTATTTGTTCATAATTTTTGCCTTAAATGGTTTTTAGAGTTTTTTTCTTTCGAAAATCACAAAAGTAGCTAGAGGAATATTTCAGTCTTTACAGAGTTTTATTTTACATATCGCTAATTTGCTTTAATAGTGGCACATCTTGTGAAAATATTTTATTTTATTTTGTGTTTTAAATATTTCATAGATTTTACCGTAGGTTGGTATCAACTCTATTAGCTTTAGAGTAACCTATAGGACGACCTCAATAAAGAAAATAACCTGTATACAGTACTATTTTTAGAATATTTATAGACAAAATAAGTACTTTTTTCTGATGTTTCACTATTCAAGTGATATATAAGTCCTCAACAACCATAAATAATAAATAATCATAGATTGGAATGAACCGGAACTAGCTGAAGGATACTTACCTTACCAGGTTCTTACATGTAATATAACTCCAATACCTATTATCTATTCAATAATCTAGTCTATGGAACATTACCATTATTATATTAATTCACTAATTTTAAATTTGTAGCTTTATTATTCACTTCAAAAACCGTTCAGTTGTTTTTATTATTGTTACTATTTTTTATTTTATTTATTTATTTATTTTTTAATAATTATTATGTAATATAACTCCAATACCTATTATCTATTCAATAATCTAGTCTATGGAACATTACCATTATTATATTAATTCACTAATTTTAAATTTGTAGCTTTATTATTCACTTCAAAAACCGTTCAGTTGTTTTTATTATTGTTACTATTTTTTATTTTATTTATTTATTTATTTTTTAATAATTATTATGTAATATAACTCCAATACCTATTATCTATTCAATAATCTAGTCTATGGAACATTACCATTATTATATTAATTCACTAATTTTAAATTTGTAGCTTTATTATTCACTTCAAAAACCGTTCAGTTGTTTTTATTATTGTTACTATTTTTTTAATTTTTTAATGATTATTATTTTATTTTCTATTTTTTTTTCATTTTAGTATTTGCTAATTAAAATATTTATTGTATCACTTTAGATCAATTCATAAAGCAATTATCTATCTTAAAAATTGTGTAGCCTCCTAATAGTCTAAAGTGAAATATTTACATTTCATTTATGTCTATCATTTTATGTGCTATTTTGGCACTGAACGATAAATGTCATCTGGTCGGACCATATTGAATGTAATTTTTTAAATGATTAAAATTTTAAAAAAAACATAATTATATTGTAGCGAGGTTATTTCTTCTTATCGATTAACTGAGATCTGTTACGTTTTCAGTTTTGTTAAAAAGGTAGCTTTAGAGCAGTTTTATTGATTAATAAAAGATTTATTTTATTGATTAATATCATTAGCAACAAAAAATTGTTTACAGTTCTTTGTTCTTTCTTGGTCCAGGTACCATATAATATATATTATTATGCTCACACTGTAAAGTCATCAATTTTCCACTTGAAAAATATTTTATCATTAATTATGTTTTAAATTAATCTCTTCTAGTCAGAATAACTCTAAGGCAAGTGGGAATTTATCATGATTTTGTGTTGGGTTCCATTGTGTAAATCTATCCTATTTACTTCAAATTACCACAGAAAGTAGCTCTTCAAATAAAACAAAATTGAAAAGAAAACTCATTTATGCATTTACCCTGACTTATCTTACGTAGGATTGTTTCATCATTTACTTAACGATATTCACTATTATACAATAGGTAAATCCTTTCTGTACATAGAGATAAAACAAATTATCTAGTTAAAAATAACCTAACTCTGATCTGATATGATAGAATTCAGATTCTGATAAGTTTTAATTGGAAAGTGTGAGAAAGAAGTATAGATCTGTATAAAATAAGTGCAAATCTATTTATTTTGTTTTTATTTTAAATAATATGAAATATTTGTCCTCACAGTTGCTTCCGATAAACCTAGTACATATTTTTTAAATGATAGTGAATTAAACGCGAAAACAATTCTGCTGTTTACGTATTCATGCTCGACTTATTGATCAAATTAGTTTGTTTCATAATTATAATTAACAAAGTATTAAGTTGTTACAATATCGTTTAGGGAAACTCTATCAGCTCTGTTGTTTCCTCCATCATTGACTTTGCAGAACTGATCAATCTCATTGCCGACGAATACCTTCAACCTCTCCAAGTACTGACTGTAGGCTTCGATATCGTTGTGCCCAGCACCACCGACCCACAGGGGACTGACCCTATTACGACATTTCTCATATATCGCGACACCATGGTAGAAGGGAACCACCTCGTCTTCTGTTCCGTGTATCACCAGAACTGGCGAAGAAATCTTCTCTATCTTGTCTATGGTCGCAAGAGCGTCCCAACACCAGGTTCGCTGGGTGCCTGGAAAGACGAGCCGAAGTGCCGACATCAAGGGAGAGTGAAGGACAACAGCACCCACTTTCCGACGAGAAGCCAAGTCCACCGTGGGTACCGTCCCGATGCTCATCCCGTACACTATAATTGTCTCAGATTGGATTCCGAACCTGGTCTGCATCGTGTCCCATGCACAATCAATGTCGGCGTAGAGGTTCTTCTCAGAAGGCTTACCGCTGCTTGCTCCGTAGCCTGAATAATCATAGCAGAAGACATTGCAACCTATAAGGTTTCCTAAGTTGGAATAATATTGGACCGTTTCGCCAAGATCCGATGCATTACCGTGGGAAATGAGGAAAGTATACCTAGCCGTGGTGGAACATTTGATGTAGGCACAAGCTATCCTATTTCCTCTAGATGTCGTGGCGTAGAGGCATTTGACGTTCTCTATTGCCCATTCGGAAAGCCAAGAAGCGTTATTGGTCAAGGTGATTGCACACTTGTTGCCGCACATTGTGAAGCAATACGACGGCGGGGGCGGCTTGAAGGCTATCTTGGCAGCTATCTTTGGTGGCCATGGGGGGCAGCACAGCAAGCAGAAGATCTGGGACATCCTCAGCGACAATACTTTCCTCTCTTTTTCTAGTCATCAATCACAGCAGCCTGCTTGCCCCTAGCTCACTGGGGAACTGGACCGGTTCCATCGGGAAGCTCATCTCTACAGCTAAATTGTTACTTTAATTTGAAATAAATCTTTTACTGGCAAAGTAAAACAATATGCTTTAAATGAATTATAAAGGCGATTACTGTTGGATAGTATTTCCTTAACTTTTAACTGGCGAAGGTTACAAGTTGAGTAATTATTCCATAGAGGTTTCATTGGACTGCATTTTTAAACCCACATGATTTAGAAAAAGTCAGAATTGATGTTATTATTGGATGCCTGAATCACAAATTAGTTTATATTACAAAATTGCTTATAAACAGTAATTGCTATTTGATATTTGGGACTGTGTTCGCTTTTCATTAACTGTAGTTTAGTAAATTAATAAATCATTCCATCTTTTTTGGTTTTAACAAAATATGTTAATTCTTTTCAATGAAACAAACATTTTCGTTATGTTCATTATTATTTAAACTAAGTTAAGTAAAACAGGTTGTTCGTCTAATTTTTGTTTAAATTTAATGAAAATACTAGTTAACAATACCAAAATAATTCATATTTGAAATTCATTGCTACGTTATTTGTTAAGTTTTGTCATTTGTCTGGAGAAACAAAAAAATGCAGAAAATAAGGCTGAGGAAGAAATGGAATTATGATATTCAAATCGAGCAATTACTCAATTTTATTGAGTAACCTTTCCGTGTTATAATGTTATCATTGGTTTGATTGATTATATTTCTGTGTCACAATAATAACATATGACTTTAAAAGACCTTCTGAACTCATCATAAACATTTTCTTTGTCATCTAAATAAATATGTTTCTTTTAGCGTGCTTGATCTGGCTGTATGATTGTAAGGGTTTTCACACAATCTGTTCTTTCTAAAACGTGCTAAATGTTTTATAATCGTGAACACGTTTAACAATAGTAAACTAAATATGGCCAATAGTACACTCGACAATAACGCGGTCTTGAGCCTGCTAAAATTCATTCCAATTTTGTAAACAGGGCCGCCCATAGCTCAATGGTTAAGACACAGTCTTACCAATTTGATGTTTATTGGCGGTGCCGGTTCGAATCCGGCCTGGGACGTCGATTTTTTTCATTGCGTGGCGGCCCCACAAAATGAAGAACTTTGACTCCCAACCATGGTTAGGCAGTATAGGACTCCAGTGGGAGTCTTGCCCGAAAAAAAAAAATTTGTAAACGAAATTAAACTTGAGGAGAAGGTTATTATGAGGTTTTCCATTGAAGTACTAATTACTTATTTCATCTTTTCACTCATTTATTTTTTAAGTGGAATCAATTACCTACAGAACTTGGTCAAAGTGAACGAGAGAAACACTTATTACCTCATTCACAGCGTATTTAAAACTAGTGAAACATTGCATTTATCACGTTCACACAAATTTTACTTGATATAGTTTATATTATTCAACTAGGGAAAAGAACTTCATTATTACTACAATATCAATTTGGAAACTATTTGAAATAGCTTTACTTATTGGTTTTTAACCTATATATTTGTTTGTAACTTTTAAACCTTTTTATGAGTTTTTAAATTATTTATTTGTGTTTTTAATTTTACTATTACTCCTATTATTTTATTTTAAATTATTGTTGCTGATTTGACCAGAACCAGATACCAATGATCCCATGATAAACTTCCCAACCACCCAAACCCACTTGTTTCTCCTTCATTACCTAATAATCCTCCTAGGCGTCTGAAAAGAAGAAGGCCTCGAGATCTTCTCTAGAAATGTTATTGGAGTTCTATCTATGGGTAGATTCTCCACATGTTTGTATCATGTCACTATGTCACCTACAGCAAATTTACTTGTATATATTTTTATACAGTTGTAAATAACAATAAATAAATTATAAAAAGAAAAAAAGAAAAGACATAAAATTCCGTGAGATAAGAAAACAACTTTTAAATGGAAAATATACTTACCGTGTATCTTTATTATTACATATAGTAAATATAAAAGTTAGATACTTTTTATTTTTTAATCATTTATCAGATTTTACGTTCAATTTGTGATTTTTTTTTAAAAATGTTATTTTGATTTCTTTGATATTGATGTATTGATGTATACTTTGAGTTCTATCAAAGGGTAAATTCTCCACACGTTTTTATAATATCATTATATCACCTACATGAAATTTACTTGTTGTATATATTTTTATAAAGTTGTTAATGACAATAAATAAATTATTTCTAAATTTTTATTTATTTATAACTTCTTTTTTTTATGTGTGCGGCACTTTTAGAACTTTTAACAAAAAATTCAATGAATCTATAAATTTAAATAAAATTTGTATAATACACTGTGTGTCCCTGGAAAAGTGGAATATGAGATGAATGGTAGGGGAATAGAGAAAATTAAAAATATACAATGAGGGAGAAAACAGGAAGAAGGGAAGAGAAGGAAAAAAACAAAACAGCAAATTCATAAAGGAAAAAGCAGACAGTAATAAGGGAAAATTAGTTACAAAAATAGTAATGTAGTAGAGTTACAAAAAATATATTTATACATATATCAAGTAAAAAATACTTTATTTATCAGATATATTAATTTATATTTTTTATTATAACTTTGGTAATTAATTAAGTTAGTATTTATATTTTAACTTAGAACTTTCTCCACTATATTCAGTTATAATTAATTGATATACTCAAGTTTTCAGAATAAAATACTTTGAAAACGATCTTATAAACATGATTTTACACGAATAAAATTTTTTTTTTATTAATAGAAATGTTATAATAATGTAGGTCACTAGTTGGTAAAGTTTAACTAAATCAGAGTAAATTGCGTTGGAGGGTATTTGTGTTAATATGTATCATGTTTACATTCCTATACCTCCTAATTGTAATAGGGGCCAAGTATATATAGACAAGCCCTATCAAATGGATTAATTGTACACAAACCCCCTGTTTACATTTACCTATATCCTATTTGCATATTTGATTAGGTCCGACCGGTATTATTATTGGTAAAAGAATTAATACAAACGATAAATATTTTTTGCATTGTTTATTGGTTGTCTTATTTATCTAACTTTTGTATTCCAATATTTATTGGTATATTAATAAGTCAATTTATATAAGGGCGTGATTTAATTATTTATATATGAGAGAATATAAGCAGTGAATTCATATATTGAATATTAATATAAATTAATGTAATTTTTCTTGAATTCTATTAGAATATTACTGCTTCCAGTGAAATGGCTTAACTTTTTTTTTTAATTGAGTACTTTTATATAAAAAATTAATATATCCACTTTTTTAATATAAAAGTTGTTTTTTACAAATTAAAATTTTACATCAAATATTTATTAAGATTATTTCAAAATTTAAATTGTCACATTCAAATATGTTTTACAAATCAACATTTTCAATAAAAACTTAACTTATCCTACATTAGATGTTCCAATAATAATTTTTAATTAGTAACTATCCAGAATTTGATATATTGACTTTTGATATTCATATTAACTACTAGTTTACGCAGCTAAGAAAACATAAACTATATTTTTAACTACTAAAAGCAATACTTGATAAAATATAGGGCAATAGTCAATAAATTCACATTAAATTAAAAATGAATAGAATAGTTTTAAAATTTCAATATTGGACCTTTTATCACACTGAGAGGGGACTCCATAAACGAAAAGGAAAAGATAAGTAAACCACTTTTTAGAAAAAAAAAAAAAAAGTGTATCATTATGACCCATATAGTTTTTTTTAGCAACGGTTTTGAAAGTGGTTGATGTGTTCAGCATTAACGATATGGGGTAATGTATATGGAGATATATCATTCTGCTCAATATAGGGTACCCACTGGCTAGAGGCTGGAATTTATTGCATTTATGATCATCTGAAAAAATAAATTATTTGCTTCAGCCGGACTCGAATCTGTGCCCAGAAGTTCCATATCATTACCTATCAAGCTAAGGCTTACTCAAAAATCTTAATCAAACTAAATCAACACTGAGTTCACGTGATCACCCATCTCTAAAGAGACTCATAAGGAAATTAGTACAATATCCTCATCGAAGTTAGGACGTCTTTAGAATATTGTGAAGAGTTCCTTTTAGTTAGCACTAATTTACAGATTTGATTTTATTCTTGGAGGGAATTTTGGGAACATTATTGGTTGATTTTGATAGAGGCCTACTTTGGTTACAATCTTTGGTTAGTGGTGATTGATAAGGAAGTAATTGCTCAAACCCTTACAGTTTGACTGGTACAGAATACTCAATCTTATTTTTTGATTCTTAAGATGGCTCCGGAAAATTGCAGTTATTTCTTAGCTGGTTTTTCATGTTGTTTTTTTCCTATGGCAGCACATGTCTGCGGTCCACATAAAATTACTGGGTGTATATATATTTTCTGTATGGCACATGCGACAGGTTGAAGAGGAACACTGTTAGTACAAGAGCCGGGAAGAAAAAAAAGTAGTTATCTCACCCCAATTTTTTATTACTTTAATGAAAACTAGGTATAATTAATAGTCAAAGCTGATGAGTTTGAAAGGTAGGGGGATAAAAAATGGCGGCTGTTTCAAAACCTTAAAAAAACACTAATTTTTCATCTTAAAAACTACCAACAACACTAGAAAATCTAAGAGAACATTATTTTAAGAAGAGTAACTTTCCTGAAATATTAGCCCTAAAAGAGCTATTTATGTCCAATAGTTCTCCAGATATAGCTTTTTAAAAAGCAAAATTTCTTAAAAATCTACTGAAAGATTAGTAGTTAGTTAATTTATTTTGAGAATTCTATATCTAAGGAACTATGTGAGGTAAAGATGTATATTAGCACTCAATTAAAGCTGGTTTAATGGACTATAAAAAAGTTTACGTACTTACCTTCGTAGGACTAGTAGTTTTAATGATATTTGCTAAAATAAATTGGTTTATAGTTGCTCTTACAATACGTTTGATTTATGAAAAATTTCATTTCAGAAACCATTGGACGTACAGATGTCTGCCAGCGCTCAAATTAAAGCTAGTTAAATTTACTACAATATGGTTAATTACGACAAAATAAACTCACAAAATGTTAATTTCTAGTTGTTCGTGTAAAATGTTGGATTTTTGAAAAAATTGATCTCTAGATCCATAAGACGCACATATGTCTGCCAACATTCAAAATAAATGAAAGTTAACGTACTATAAAGTAGTTTATGACACTTATCTTCGTAGAGGTAGTAGTTTTTATGATATTCACATATGAATATGAATTTGGTAAATGAAAATTTGTCCGAACAATTATAAATCAATTTATTTTAGCAAATTTCATGTAAACTATTACTCCTATGAAGATAAACATCATAAATTACATTATAGCTCATTAAACTAGCTTTAATTTGAGTGTTAATAGACATCTGTACGTCAAATAGTTTTTGAGATATAAATTTTTCAATACAAATTCACTAACTACTGATCTTTTAGTACGTCCCATACAACATTTTTATGAAATGTTGCTTTTTAAAAAGCTATATCTAGAAAACTATTTAACGCAAATAACTCTATTAGGGCTCACATTTTAGCAAATTTACTCTTCTTTAAATGACGTTCTCTTAGGTTTTCTTGTGTTGTTCATACTTTTTGAGATAAAGAGCTCCGAATGAAAAATTAGTTTTTTTTATCCCTTTGAAACAGCCGCCATTTTTTATTCCCCCTACCTATACTTGGATAGACTTATCAATTTTGACTATTAATTATACATAGTTTTCATTAAAGTAATCAAAAATTGGTGAGATAACTGCCTTTTTTCTCCTGCCACCTTGGACAAGCCAACAGGCAGTCCGGAACTGACCAACAGACAGTCCGGTAACGCCCAGCCAGTTAGAGATTAGATTTTTTTTTATAGGTACTTAGGACACATTTATTCCCCTTATTCTCGGTCTCCAAAGTTACTAATACGTGAGGTTACTAGTTACTTTTGGTTATCCTTTATCTTTGAATGGGACTGTTTCTTATTGATTCTTGTTTTTCTCTATAGGTAAATATATTGACAACCCTGACTTGCTTTATTGACACAGTATCTTCCAAAAAGTTATTTTTTTGATTTAATAATCATTGTGTTAAAACAGAATAAATGCCTCTTTTATAGTTTAAATTTTGTTGTGGAACAGTGCAACAATTTTCTTAGTTTTAATGTTTTAAAATGCAGTATATTTTGTCCTAGAATGGGATTTGCTTATGATAAATGCAGTAACTTGTGGCTTTTCATAACTGAGGAAACATGGATTGGATCACTCTCTATTTTCATGAATTTAAATAAGTTCATAATTACGTTTTTGATTTGAGAGTGGATAGTTTCCACTCTACGTAGTTAATTTTAACATGTTAAACTTATAATCTTGTGATATTAATGGTTAATAGTTTTGAAAAAATGATACGAGGAATTGTAAAGTTGTAAAACGAGGAGAGGAAAGGAAAGGTTAGGAAAGGTAGTCCAGTTAACTGAGTAGGTCTGTTCCAACAAGAACTGTACGGAGCATGCGCATACAGAATTTGATAGGAAAAACACTTACTCCGCATGCTCCATTAAGTCAGAAGTGGTTGTTATAACAGACCTAGTGGGCAGAAGAGTGGGGGTGGGAGGAGGGGTTGGTGGGAGAACATATATCACTGCACATTTCCCCTCTCTCTTTACTCTAAATGAATGTACGATCAATGTTCAGTTGTGCCATCACCTGACACACACTTCCAAAAGGTAGAAAAAAAAACTCTCTTTACTCACAGGTAAACCCATCTTGGTTGCACTATACTCAGTAACCGTTTATTGTGATTAGGTTATCTTAGAAACTAACTGAGAGCTTTTTCAAAATAAATATAGATCCAAATTTAGCTTTATTTTTGCTGATGCTGTTCCGGATCAGACGGTTACTTTCTACATTGTCTAATATATAATTTACCATAGTTAAAGGTACATACACATTTATAGATTTTAGATGAAGTTATTAAGGTCGAAAATCAAGATCCTTCTAAATCAGTCATGTGGGACTTACATCATTTGTATAGCAATTTAGTAACATAGTTTTTCATCTATCTAGTTTCTTCAAGTTTCATCTATTTTTTTAAAAAACAGGCTCTAAGGAGAGTTTTGTTGTTAATAACTATAAAATTTGTCAAAATATAACGACCAACTTACGAATTAGTACACGCTTTTAAAATAAAATAATACAAAAAATTCAAGAGTGGCTGTTTGACAAGACAGCAGTCTAAAGTCCTTCCCTGCGATCTTCTCCGTGGCTTTACTCCATTGGAGTTCCCAGAATACAATCTTCTGACTATCCTCTCTTCGCTCATTCTGATTATGTGGTCCAGCCATCTAACTCTTTGCACTCTTGCGAATTGGGATACACACCCACGGATCATTAAACAGTGAGCTCTTTATTTTTTCTGAGGCGAAACGAATCATTCTCTTCCACAGATAATGCATAAATGCATCTTAAAATCTTTTTTTCAAACCTTTAGATACGTTCTGCTGATACGTTACGTAACTTCCAGGTTAAAAATTTTGTTCATATTTAATTATTTTTTCGACCACTGACTATTCCTTTTTTTTTTAAATTTAATCATCCCTATTTTGAATTAACATGGAAATCTCATTACTTTCTTTTTACCTCTTTCTGTGATTATATTTGTTTTTTGTGTTTAGAGCTTCACGAATTCACATTATACAAACACAAGGAGATTATTGACTGCTTGATCTCTGCCAATGAGCTAGGGAATTTTTCCAATTTAATACAGTTATTTAACTGCATCGTTCATAAATCTCAAATTTGATAACTTATACCTATTTATAGACATCTAATATTCTTTGCACTCAGTTTGAGATTGAATAGCTAATTGAAATTTCAGCATTATATAATTTTCTTCTGTAGCCCTCTATAACAGACTTTTACATGCATACTTTTTAGTTTATTAAAGGTATATATATGATCGATTCTTCGACTTTCTACCGTTTGCTGTAATTGATTCTGAAAGAAAATAAAATGCTTTTATAATCACAATGAAAACTAGTAATACAGATACTACCTCACGCATCTTGTTTTTTCTCAAAAATTTGATTTTTATGTGAAGTTGTTCAATAGTGGATTATTGAGGTCTGAAGCGTACTTATTGGTAATGATGGTTTTCATGAATAATTACGAATAACCCTACTTCAATTAATCTATTTTTAATAATTATTAAAGTAAAAAAATTAAACAGGTTCATTTACAGTTTTTATTTTTTATATTCTACTTTTAAGAAGCTCTGATTTTTTTTTTCTTATGGTATATTCTGTAAAAGAGGTACTAAGCACTGAAAGAATGAGAAAAATCTTTTTTTTTTTAAGAATAAAATGAATTTTTAACATTCAAGTAATTATATGTGTTTATTTAGGATTTTCTTTTTAGGAATTCTAGCAAGTAAACGTTTTGTGAATATTGTCCCATATTCATGTACTTTAATAAATCTACAAACAACAAAAATTCACTATAACAACAATTCTCATAGAATTATATTTACCTCATAATTAGTCAAACTTTGAATTTCACAAAGGAAATTATGTCATTATCTACATGGCTTGAAAAAAATTGCTTTACACAGTTTTTATTTTATTATCATTTAGTGTTTATTTAGGATGTGTTAGTATTACCTCAATCAAAATTGTCATAATTATACATCTGTTTATCATATGGGGTTAATAATGCGTACTCACAGGAGGTTAAAAATATATAAATATAATTGAGACATTAACGTTTGCACATACATTAACTAATTTGTGCAATTAAACTACTATATCCTAAACGTTTCTTGAAAATGTCGATCAAGCTGATGGCTATACCATTTACCAGTACTTGTTGATGTGGCTACTGACTCGAAGCGTATACGCCTCTATCGTTGTGGATTAATTAAGTGCATTTTCTATGCAATTACTTTAAGTTATTTAAAATGTGACGTGTGGTTTTAAAAGGTGAATCATTGCTCTAAATATTTTATCTGAAAACTTTATTGATATTGCTGGCCGTTTAATTAAACGGCCGACAATGTCGATGTTGTACATTCGTAATTACATGTAATTAACTTTCGTGTGAACATCTTAAAAAAACTGATTTTACTTGTGTTATTTAGAGCTTTGGCAAATTTTTTTTTTTTTTTTTTTTTTGGTAAAGTCATTGATTGTCTGAAAAATAGAATACTATGAAGTGTAGGCAGTGACTTACTACATGGGATGTATAGTGAGGGGTATTGTGAAAAAATTGGAAATCGGAGGAAACAAGTTTTCAATTTTCTTGAGTAATATAACCCCAAATAACCTAGTCTCTCAAAATGGTCTGTGCGTGAACAAAATCTGGCTCAAAAACGAAAAGTCGGACTAAACTGAAATAACATATTTAGGGCAGGTGTATTGTATGCCTGGGATATTACGGCAACTTTTGCGTTAAAGTCGACCAAGCCTCTTTACGGAATCAATTTTATAAATTTTTTCGATTTTCTCAAAAACAGTTTTCATTAAACTATGTGTATTAACGTATTACTAAGCTGTGTTTGATATATAGATAGGGATTATTCTTATTGTCATAGTTTGAAAGGGCTTATAGCCGAATTTTCAACTAGTGTTTCTCTGAAGTATCTTTAATTTTTTTATATTTGAAGTAATGAACCATATCTCATTGTTAGTAGTAATAATAAAAATATAAATATTTACTATGGAAGAAAAGAAGATAAATAGAGATATCTGTTTTATGACTGGAAGCTCGGAGACAGGCGAGAGTACTCGATCTTCTCCGATCCTAATCATAAGGATTGTTATATTTTGCTAAACTGTTGTTTTCTATGCAGAAATACAGTTGATATTCGTTTCTCGCATCCCAATAAAATTTTAAATACCATTTTTCTCAATAAAAAAATTATATTTGAAATTTTCACCTTTCCTTGTGTTAAGTGAAATTTGTGTGATGCAGGTTTTGCACAAGATTTTTCTCTTGCCTGTTGCAAATTGACACTTTAGGAGAATATATTTTTTTTATTCAAATAACATGATAACTATATAATCCTAATTTTTTAACTTGAGGGGTATAGATATTGTTTTTAAATTTCAGAAACAGTTAGGGTACTATATTTAACTATAGTTTTCGCAGTTCAAAATTGGTCCTCAAATTTCTTAACTTTTTGCTTTTCAAATAATAGAAAACTTCACGTCACATAGCGACAATGGTTATAAAACTTGTATATAATAATAAATAAATTTATGAATACTGGTAGATGATGTATAAAACCTGTAAATGAGAAAGGTTTTGATAATTAAACAAGTCAAGATATAGTATGTATTCATTTTATTATTATTGTAATAAACGTTTTGGTTATATTTATATAATTCGATACATTATATACTTATGTACATACATAAATGTGTATACACAATTCCTTAACCGACTCAATATATAATTTTTTCATATATATACTATATAATTTACAAAAGGAACAGAACGAACATTTTAACATCCATATAATTGGTGAAGAATGAGGAATTAAATATTAAGCTGTGAGTAGTGTTATACTTTAATTTATGAAAAATCGTGAATAGTCATTGACATAGAATATTATATCTATTAATATTACAAATGGGGATTATTCTAAATAATTTTCTATCAAATAACATTTTAACTGTTCATTATTGCTTGTTCTCTTAAAAAATTACATTTCGAATAATGCATAGCTGAAAGAGATAGGATAAATTAATTATCTATTACATAGTTCAAATATATAAAAATGAGGACACTGTAAAAAGGAAAGTATATATTTATTTATTATGGTGTACAGAGGATATTAAAATTCCGTTCTGTCTTAATCGGACGCTTATGTGGTACCCAACCTGCTCCATAATCGATTTTTAACAAAATCTATTTAAATATTCAACCATAAATATTCGAATGCTTTATTATTTTTTTATTTATTTTTTGTTTTTATAATTAAGCTAAGAGAGCAGGTTGGGAACACGACACCCCTGAGCCGTTTCCCCACTAATGTAGTGAGGCACTCTTTGGGAGTCCAGACTAGAACCTCTCGTATTATATATTAAATATACATACAAATATATACACCGGCTCCAAACTGTACATAACAGTTATAGACGCCATTATAAAATTGCACATACTCTTACAACATTATTGCTACTGACATTTCTGTTTTTTAAACTTCCGTTTGGACAGAATCCAATGCAACTTTTTACTCTCCAACTCCAGACAAACAAATATTGAACTACCATTAAAATAAAATAAACAACCGATTTTTTTCTGACGTCTTCGAGAAGGATACATTATTTACACGATCTGTCGATATATTTATTTATTTTTTTAATATTTTTTCTTTAAGTTAACTTCTATTTTAATACATTACCAGAATATTATTATAATAATGCCATACTATTTTGAAACAAAATAGTTTTACCTTGGAGAAATTTCCTCACATACAGACACTGAGCACAAACATTGACTAGATATACGTTGAAGTTTTTGAATCCTGAGTTTTTGAAAAAATAAAGTTCAATAATTTTGTCATTAATACTTGAAACAATTTCTATTTTTAGTTAATTAATAAACTTTTGATTGTGAAAGTTCTCGTTATGCTGATTTAAGCCCAAAAACCAGTTGAAAAGAAAATAATTTTGAGTTTATATTCAAACATTAGAAAAAAATCTTTTAACTTCATAATTCATACGGGAAGTAGATTTGGATATTCAGAACATTGACTACTTCTTAAAATCTATCATAGCACGGAAATTAATTTTTCCACACATCACAGACATACTGCAGATTTGCAATTATTTTTCCTAAGGATATGTCTCACGTGGAAAATTTTGAAAAATTTCTCCTAAAACTTCTCATCCGGATACAAATTTACAGCAAATGGATTTTATCACTCGAAAACTCGATTAAGACAACATCTATACCTAGTATACCAATAAATGATACATTAAACCTATAAAATCTCGTTGTACACTCAATAAAATACACCTATTTGCTTTTTTTTCATTTTAACAATTTTTATATCACTCTCTAAATTTTATTGGGTGGTTACAAAGTATCGTTGTTCTGTTTTGAGCGAGTGCGATTCTTAAAATGATAAAAAAAAAAAATTATTAAAAAATGAATTCTAAATTGAATATAACATTCGAATGTAAGTCTCACTCGTCCAAAACAGTACTTATGGCGTTAAAGGATTGCACCTTACGTTGAGCGAGGAGGTGAAGCAGGATCTAAACATTTAATATTTGGAACTTGAATAAAAATATTTCTAACCGTAATGATAATGAGATCATGAACTTAATATGTTCAAAAGTTATATAGAACATAATTATTTATACTATATTAAACTTATAAAAAAGGAAGATGGAAGATGCGGTCAAATAGTGGCAGAAATTAGATAATAACTAGAATTAAATAATAAGACATTTTTTTTTCTGATATGGTCATCAGTATCCTGTGTGAAAAATAGTTTTTTCGAATAATGACTCATCAAAACTTTAAACTACGAGAATTAGTTAGTGTAAAAACTTTAGATTTAGAATTTTCGATTTAAGCACTTATGTTCAATATGTATTTATTGCCATATTTTCAAAATATTGTCTGATTTGTGAATTATTTACTGCTTTGATATGAAAAGTAAGCCATGACTTTTTTGCTTATTAATAATGATTTAATCATCACATATATCCATAGTTGTATTAGCTTCGAAAAATATTTGAATGTATGTTTATTTTATTTTTTTATATTTTACTTTTAATAACTTTTTGATTTTGTTTATCCAGATTTTTCAAATCGATACTTTTTGTATTGTCTATTTTTATTTTTTTATTTTTCCAATACATGTATCTTAATTAATTTGAACATGATATATTAATATTTGTTTACGTTTACGTATACTGGACTGGGGAACCAATTAATTTTTATGGGTACTAACCAAGCAGACATATCCGAGTTTAAGTAATAATCATAGATATTGTTCTACTATCTAAATTCTTTTATATTTGTTACCTCTTGAAACTTATTACTTCATATTAAAAGTCAATTTAATTATATATATTTTTTTCAAATCGAATCTATTCGATCGTGTTAAATTTGTTCGATTCAGAAATTGGTAAAATAAAAGCCTATCCAAAGGTGAGTAACTATAAATAATGTACAGTACTTCCTTCTGGTAGATGACACCCGTCAATCTATGTCTAGAAAGGTGGTAGAAAGATAATCTAAACGACCTGCTGCACCTTCTGCTCAAACCAGAATCCACAACGACCCCCTTGCGACTATATACAGAGGGAGGGGGTATACAGCGGCTATAGCTAACAATAGAGAAAAGAATATGCTTCTACTGTACAATGAGCCTCAGTCTTGATACACCTTGTACGAAACTAAGACCAGCTAGAACTCCTCGGGCCTGCGCTCCTGAATGAGCTGCTCCACCGAGTACGGTCAAAGCGGCGGTGCGTACTGGCAGGCGGACAGCGGTTGGGGAGTGCTGGGCTTGGTCTTGAGGCGGAGGGTGGCCAGTGGGGACGACATGCAGGGCTCAGGGGGTCGGGGGTGGTACATGTAGTTACTGCCCCCGTAGCAGGGGGAGGTGACCGGCGGGCTGGGCATCCCCTGGCCGCCCTGGAAGCAGGTGGACTGGTGGTTGATGGAGCTGAGGGGGTTCATAGTCCAGGTGAAGGGTTTGGACCCCAAGGGCGAGGGCACCTTGCTGGCCCAGTTGTTGTAAGAAGTGTAAGAACTGTAGAGGGACTCGGTGT
The DNA here is from genome assembly GCF_000696795.3 of Halyomorpha halys. Taxonomy (NCBI): domain Eukaryota; kingdom Metazoa; phylum Arthropoda; class Insecta; order Hemiptera; family Pentatomidae; genus Halyomorpha; species Halyomorpha halys. The sequence goes on from NW_027114029.1 coordinate 1,331,467, forward strand.
CGGTGAAGGGCTGCATCAGCCCATGTCCGAACCCGCTCTTGAAGTCTGCGGCTGCTGCGGCCGCCGCGTTCATTGCGTTCCTCTCCCGCTTCCTCCACTTGGCCCGTCGGTTCTTGAACCACACCTGAAACACCAATCACCATCATAAGTAGAGTATCATATAAAATTTATATCTTATCTAATAATAATAATTACAACATTCTTTATTTATTTTGAGACCTTTAGATTAATACCATAGGCATGGTCAAGAGGCTTAGTGCCATAGAATATGATATAATATTTTACATGATGAATATAATTAAAATAATAAATTGAATATGAAAAAAGCCATATATTATCTCATAAATTATAGCAAACCCACTGGAAAACATTAAATATGTATTTATCGATATATTGAGCAGAAAATATCTTTTGAAAGATGGCTGATTGACCGTGTGTAATAACAAAAGGAAGATGGTCCGGTGCAGTCAAAGAAAAACTCAAATAGTGATTAAACTATTTATATTGAGCCAACGTTTCGCCCCATGTTACAGGGCATCATCAGGTTTAAAAAAAAAATACAAACACTTAAATGAGTAAAAATAAATAAACAATGTCAATTAAAAATTTTAAAAACTTGTATAGTGAAGCTGAAAATTAAATGAGAATAACAAAAGGTTTTAGACAATAACAATAAAAACAGGTAAAAAAAAAGAATTACAAAAATAATTATTCCCTTTTTCAATCTTTTGTAAGCCTGTATTTTTATAATTCTTTCTTAATTTTTAATATTACTTTTAAAGTTCTTTTCAATCCTTTATTGACATTGTTTATTTATGTTTACTCCATTTAAGTGTTTGTATTTCTTATTAGTCCTGATAAAGCCCTGCAACATGGTGCGAAACGGTGGCTCATATTAGCATTACGAAAATATCTTTTATTTTAAGTTCAACACCGATGAAAATATCGAAGAAGTGTGATAACGACAAAAGAGCAGGTGCAGTGGACAAAAGATGAAAGGCGACGATGAAAGGTGGTGGACACAGCGGGGGTTGTTGACTGGGCTAAACCAACCCTTACACCAGCCCTGTCACCCACTAAATATTTGCTAACCCTTGTCTTCTCCTATCTCCTCGCGCGGTCCCTGTGTATGTAAGCACCTCCTTCTATCTAGTTACCCTCGATTCCATATATCTCTTCATTAGTTTACAATTATTATATGCACCTAACTATAATCACAATGTAAATTTGGGGTAGTTAAGTTGCCTATGAGTATTTTCATTATAAGTCAATTTCAATAGCTAACATTGAATCACTTACTATTTTATGACAAAATTCACTATTCTTTAACTCACGTGTTTATATTTTATTGAAGAGACTTCTCAATTAAAAAGACTGTATTAAAAAAAAAAAGTTTAGAAAAAGTCCTCGATACTCTTAAATGACAGTTAAAATACTTACCACTCAATGTTTTGCCAATTCAGAAACAATCAGAAGTGAAAAAAAATCAGGGCATATAAATGCAGACAAAATTAGCGACAATCGAAAATTGTTATCCAAAACACTTGATTTTGAGAAATCACTGATAAAATATTTTTTCTTTTAACAAAGTTGTTTTAATACATTCTAAATTAAATTATTTCAAAGAGTTAATTTTATTATTAGGTAGGTAGCTTTAATGAATGGCTTAAGAATTGGATAGTTCAATTAAAAGAGCAATCATTCTCCGATTCAGTTAAAGAAGGAGATATGCATAGCTATGAAAAATTTATTAAGATTTTGAGGTGGAGAAAACTTCCAATTAGAATACTATAACTCTAAAAATCTAAAATCCATAAATTCTACTCCGTCAAAATTTAAAATAAATAAAATATTTCGGGAAAACACTAGTAAAATTCTTTTGTATCTTTATCAAACTGAAACATTTATCCTACACTAACTATCAGTGTGAAAAAGATACCGAGTAGTGGTTTTCCGTAATTTATTTATTTTTTAAATTGACAAAGTAAAATTCATATTTGGAGGCACGAAGAGAAAGAATATTATTGTTTTAATACCCTAAAGTACTCTGAAGACGGAGGACTCCGAAACGTCGGTGTAGTGTTAATAACTTTTAAAATAAGAAAATTTTTCGAAAGATAAGAAAAGAAAATTGCTTAAATATGTAAATGGTGTAAATTGAACCTTTCCGGTGTAGAAGATTGACGTATGAACAGATACCTAATTGATTTCGACCAAGTCAGTACCCATGTGTGGATAAAATATGTTAGTACCATGGTGGGATCTAAATTCTTTCGATAAATTAGGAATACGCACTAATTTTTGCAACAAGAGAAGCAGACTAACAAGATAAGCTAATTGTGTACACAAACAATCAAAGGAACCGAAGCAGGGAGCTAATTGAGTATCGGAAGGGCGCTCCTAATCCTATCAGAGCGAAGATAATCCTCGGCTGTGAAAGGAGCTGTCCCCTCCCATCGCGTTCCCATCCATCTCCTCTCCTTGTTTTTAATACAGCCGTCGCTCGATTAAACCTTCAGTAGTTTCTCTTTGATATTTATTAGGGTTTGCCTTCACCCTAGGGCACGGGGGACTGTGTGCTGCGGAGGAAGCGAAAGGGTCCAACGCGGCAGCAGGCTGTATACTGTCATTATTCTGAAGTGTGGTTATAAGAAAATTCACATTTTCGCTCCCAAAGGAAAAAAATTCAGTCATTTCACACCAATATTTTATTACTTTAATGAAAAATGCGTATAATTACCAGTCAAAATTGATGAGTCTGCAAAGTATAGTTAGGGAGAATAAAAAGTGGTGCCTATTTTAAAGCTGTCTCCCTGCTTTATTCCCTTATAAAAGTGGAAAGGCCGCGATGTTTGACCAGGGAGACAGCCTAAGCCCACTACTGTTTGTCCTTCTTATGGATGAGATATGGAATGTAAAAGGAGATGCCCAAGAGCACTTGTAGTTTTTTGGAACCTAACTCTAGTACTGGCTCAAGCGGTGATATTGTACTGATAGCTGACTCTGAAGAGGCTCTTTAGACATCCTTGGATGAATGGAATGAGGAACTGAAGATAAGAGGTTTACAAATAAACCCTAACAAAAGCAAAATTATTTTTGTGTCGGAAAAAAACGCAGAGCCTAGGGTTTTGTGTAATGGTGAACCCCTAGAACATACGAATACTAATACGTATCTAGGGAGTATAATAAGTAAAGATGGTAAAATAGACCAGGAGGATCTAAATCGAGTGAAGAAGTCAATGGAGTGTACCATTAAATTTTCAAAACTCTTATAGGGAAGTAAGAAGTAAGCAGAGATGCCAAAATACGGATATTTAAATCCGTGTTCTTCTCAGTCCTCCTATATGGACCAGAAAGCTCTCGACAAGCACGTAGGAAGGATGACGTCAGCAGAAATGAGATTCCTCCGTTGGTAAGACCAGGAGAGATTGTGTCAGATATGAAAGGATTCGGGATGATCTGGATGTGAAATCAGTGTGAGACATAGTGCAAGAGCAGCAACTGAAATGGTATGGACACGTCTGTAGAATGGACGACAGGAGAAAAGCTAGGTGATGTTTGGAAGCAAGGTCGGAAGGAAGACATACTTGGCAGACCCAAGTGCATGTATTCTGAGTACATTGGAAAACTTGGGACAGCAAGAGGACGCATTATCCCGGAGATGAGAAGACTAGCCAGGGACCGGTGGGCTAGATGGACTGAGAATGAGACTTCACACTTGACGGCATTCAAGAGTTAGAGAAAGAAGAATAATCCTATTTTAAAATGTTTAAAAAAAATTAATTTTTTTTTTCTCCATTCTTAGAAACTACCTGCAACACTTACACACAAAACCTAATAAGAACATGATTTATTTTTAATAAGCAACATTTTATAAAAAGTGGACTGAAAAGTCAGTAGTTAGTGAATTTATTGTGGGAAATCGATATCTCAGGAAACGTACAGATGTCTATTAGCGCTCAAATTATAGGTAGTTTAGTGTACTATAAAGTACTTTATGACGTTTATCTTTGTAGGGTAGTAGTTTTCACGACAGTTGCTAAAATAAATTGATTTCAAGTTGATGGACAAAATTTCATATTCATGTGCAAATATCATAAAAATTATTACCCCTAGGAAGATAAATGTTATAAACTACTTTATAGTACATAAAACTATCTTTAATTTATTAAATTGTTGAGGTGAAGACATTTCCAATTAAAATATAAACTATTCTAAGTTTTGTCCATGTACGTTTCGGGATTTCATCCTATATTCATGTACTATTGTATCTCTACATTTGTCATTTTTTCCATTTTGAAATCTTGTCATCTATACACATATAGTCTAAATTATTTATATTTACATCATTTAAATTTATATAATGTAGTTATAAAACAATTGTAGACTATATGTGAATAAATGACAAATAGATTTCAAAATGGAAAATTAAAAAATGACAAATTTAGAGATACAATACTACGTAAATATGGGATAATGTCCGGAAATGTTGTACAAGCACAAAATATAGGATAGTTTATATTCTAATTGGAATTTTTCTTCACCTCAACTATTGAAAAAATTAATATAATCAATTTCCTAAAAAGAAAACCCAGAATATCTTTCATTTAATTATTCCGACTAATTCGCTATTAAAAATGATTTCGATTCGTCTGTCATAATTCCTTTGGTTGCTTTAATTCTAAAGTACTCCAACCACAGCATTATTAATTGGCTATGCAACTCTTAACTAACCTATTCTAACCAGAGTGAGATCGAGAACTATATCATATGGCCTGGTTTATAATGGTAGTAACTCAGGGACCTGCGAACTGCTTATTGGAGAACTAAATTTCGTCAATTTTGACCGAATTACCCAACTTAGGGAGGTTTGAGTAGTCTAAATATTTTTTATAAAACTGACTGAAATCATACTCAATGATGCGTTTATTAACATCTTTTAGCATAATAACATCTATGATTACTTTACCACAGTTGACGTCAGTATCCTACTATGTGAATGACTGCACCTTATTTTCACGATCGATATTTATTAGAATATTAAATCCCATTTGTTCTCTCTGTGTTCCATTGTTTACCATTGAAAACTTTAGTTATTAATTATACCTCGGGGGTGTCACTCCGTGTGGCAGGGAAGAAAAATGAATGGGGTTCCATGACGAGGGGGAGAGCTGATTTATAAAGAATCATTGTCCCGCCCACCGGGCAGATGCCGGGAGGCAAAAACTGTTCTGTCAATATTAGCTCAGCTTAGGATGTGTGGCGACTGGTTATAGTTTTAATATAAAGTCAATTATGCGAGCGGCGGCCGGCAAAGAACCCTCGGGTCTGCGGGTTTATAGCCGCAATACCAGGCTTTAAATGTCAATCTATATTGGCCGGGGACAATGGAAGGGGAGGGAGGTGGGAATCGGTTATCTGGTCGGCTGGGCGGCAATAGTGCTTATTCACCCACGGGCTCCTTAATTTGGAATCGCCCCTGAAATAGTGCCTGTCAAATAGTAACGGATTAGAGAGCTGTCACGCCAGTTCCGACCGTGCTATTGGACAGTGATTGTCTTTCTGTTTCATTGACTGCGAGAATCCGGGAATGGGACTGTTGCGCTGGCTAGAAGGGCGTGAGTGGCAGGCAGTACTACTAGTCTAGGAAACGAACCAGCCAAAAAAAATCTATATTTATGAATAAAATACATACACAAAAAATATATACAATAAAATTTATATTTATGAATTCAATAGGCGATTGGAAGTTTATTTTAAACTAAATTTATTCCATATTTAAACTTTTTTTTTTAATATTTATTTATTTCTATTTACAACTGTACATTATAATACATTTAGTAAATCTGATCTAACTTAAATTGGAGTGTTACAGGCGTGTAGAGAAACTACCCATTGGTAGCATCTAATGACATTTTACATTAGCTGGTCTCGTGCCCATCTTCTTTTCAGGCGCCTCGGAGGATTGTCAGAAATGGAAGAGGATGCAAGATTAGAAACTAGGGGGTTTGAGTGGTTAGAGAGTTTATAATGGAAGGAGTGATATCTGGTTCGGGCTAGAACATTAAGGTCTTTATGTATAATTTTATTTGTGACAAAGTAAGGATCATTGAGGATTTTATGAAGGATTTTGGATTGTATGGATTGAATACGAGGGGAATTCGAAGGTTTAGTGGAGCCCCAAAGCTCTACTCCATATGTCCAGATTGGCCTTATTACAGTCATGTAGATCAGTCTTTTGTAATAATCTGTTGGAAGTTTAGACCGTTTGTCTAGTAAGTGCTATAATAGTGGAAATCGACGTGCAGTTTCCTATCTTTTCAGTCTGGTGTGAGGATTCCAGGTTGATCGCTTGTCCAAATGTAATCCAAGGTAAGGTAGCGGATCTGTTCGACAGGGGTAAGAGTAACATCATTAAATGAAACTGTAGGGCAGTCAGTCCATATTTAAACGAAGTTTATTTTATATTAAATTATAGATATAGAAGAGAGGGGCGTAATGTCCCCCGAAATGTCGAAAAAAAAGATTTAATATACGTGCTTAATTTAAAGGAGTCTAATGTATAAATAAAACATAATTGTATCATATATATAAATAGGGAGCGGGGTGGCACTGTGGTAAGGCACATTCCTACAGACTCCCGATCCGGGTTCGTATCTGGTTGAGCAGAAAAATGTTTTCCAATACACTGTACACTGTGAGTCAACCCTGTGGGTTCTGGAGGCCTAACCCAGCCTCATAAATTGGGTAAAAATCTGGTGGTCGAGTGTGATACTGACCAAATCATCTCCTTGCACAACCGTTAGTCGAGTAACAGTACTTACTTACAAAGTACTGCACCCTTAACCCTTCATGGGCTGTAGCTGTACAGATTTTACTTTTTTAATATAAATAGTTGACCGTATAATTTCAAATTATGGAGAAGATAGTCAGGGTTGCGGTCCAAGGATAAACAAAAATAGTTAATAACTATTTATTTTCTGACGTTTCGCCCCACTTTGTCGAGCTTCATTAGGGCTATTTAAGTTGATAGATTTATGATTTTCGAACAGCTCTGATGTAGCTCTACAAAGTGGGGCGAAACGTCGGAAAATAAGTAGTTGTTAACAGGGATACCTCCAATCTGGCTTACGGCGGACCAATCCCTATTTTACAAGTTATACAACTGTTCATTTGCTTGTACTAGTCGTTGCTCGGATAGTACGGGAATGTAAAATAATATATTACTCGGTGATCACTTAAAAATGTACTTTAATAAATTAATTGAACTGTTAAGGGTTTTTTCTTAGTAGATCAATCAATCAATGATCATAATTTATTAAACTATTTTTTTACATAACATGAATTATAAGAAACGATTATTCAATCAGCCAATGCCCATCATAATGAATAATTAAGGGACAAGATTCAGAAATCACACCGTATAATCATAAGCCTTCTTTACATTCCCGGTGGATTGCGATCTTTACACATTTCTTGATTGCCTCCGACAAGATCCAGTGAAGGAAAATAAGACTAATAAAACAAAGCAGTTGTGTATCGGCTTACAGCAATCGAGAGAGCACATAAGGGCACCTCTAACCCGGAGGAGATATAGTGAGATTATTACAGGGCTCAATGTATCACCTTGTAAGCCGCCCTGCCAGATAAAACTGTTAGCTCACTCTGTAGGGAAGCTTTAGCCCTTTCTCGAATTGTTATTATATGCACTCGAAATGTAACTTTGTGTTATTCATTCTATTTCTTGAATATTAAATTTCTTTCTCGGTGCGTTTCATATCTTGGCATATTTTCATAATTTTTATTTATTTACTGTACTGAGTCAAAGGCAACACAAGATAGTACTGGGAGCAGACCTTACCCGAAACTTTAAAATATTAATTTTAAATGACATACGGAACAAATAGAAAAATGAGGCATTAACTAAATATGCATTAAACTTGTATGAAAAATCGAAAAATTAGTGATATAATAAAGCTGAAAGGCTATGGTATAAAAATAAAATTTTATATTTACTGTTGAAAGCAAAATTTAATTTTTAAGTTTCTTTTCACGAAGAATGGTCGAATAAAAAAATTATATTATTTTTTTCACTTTGAAAGTTAAAATTTTTTTTTCTATGACTACCAGAAATCTCACGACAAAATGTTCTCAGAAAGATGTAGTTATTATGAGTTATGAAAAAAGTTTATTGTCAATTTAGTTATTTGTTTACTACAGTATTTTGAGACAAAACAGGTTGAAAACCGTATTCTTTAAGTAACAAAAAAAAAAATGAATAATTTAATTGCTATGAGAAAATACGGTCAATGTCTAAGCATTGATATTAAAATCTACCTTCGGCTATGATTCGGCCAATATCAATTGGATTCAATTTTACCCAAAATATTACCAAACAGTTTTATAAAATGTTTAAAAAATAAAATACACTTGTTGGGAATGCTCATCTCTTTCTGGTAAAGGCGTTTCTGTGAAGTTAGATTTCTTCGAAAACTGCTCAAAGATAGATTTCACTAAAAAACAATTATGTTGACATTCTCAATTGTACTGGATAATTAATCTTAATTCATTTTTTAAAAACTTATTTAAAGTTAAAGTTTCATTTAAGCAGATCAAGTTCAATAAGCAACTCTCAATGATTGTTCTGAACAATTGAAAAGGAAAATATTGAGTGTAAATCCATGCAATAGAAAAATCATCTTAATTGCAAGGACAAACAAGCAGCTTAAAATTAATCGCCTTGAAGTGCAGTTTTAATAATCTAGGTACTGTCATAAGTAGAGATGGAAGAATAGACCAAAAGATAATGAACCTAGTGAAAAAGGCAATTCTTTCAAATATTTTCAGCACAGATAGACTAACAGGTAGTAGGCAATGAGACAAAGCTATGCCTGTTTATGTGGCAATCGTTGCCTATTATTTATGAATAAAAACCTTAAGCCATTCATAAGATAGAAGCGAGCCAAGTTTCGGGGACGGAAATGAGATACTTAAGGAACATGGTGGAAAAACCAGACGGCACTGCATATAAAATAACAGCACCCAAGTCACACTCGGTGTGAGCTCTGATATTAAAATCCTCCAGGAACGCCACCAAAATAGTATGACCATGCCAGTAGGATGATAAATTACTAAAGGATAGCTGACTGATGGAAACGAAACTTACATGACAATTTAACAGGCTTGAAAAGTAATGTGGGAGCCCAGTAAACTGTGAACAGTGGCTTAAGACAGAGATGTACCGGATGGACTTAGGACTGGTTTACACGTATTAAGTTTTTTAATAAATAACCAAATTTAAACAAACCCATGTAAACAGAGAATTTCGTAACTAGTTACAATTGCAGGTAAACATTTAGATTAAAATTTTGTCTATTTTCGGTTAACGCCCACCAACTAACTGTCTTATCACTCGACCCGTTTCAGGCACATTTTAGTTTAATTTAGTTAAATGCATAAGTGTAAACCAGCCCTTAAGGGACTGAATGCTCAAAAACACTAAGGAGGTAGTGGAAGAGAGGAAAATCAAGAATATAATTAAGTATGTGTTATAAAACTTGTTTTTCATTTAAGTTTTAAATAGTAAGCATTCATAGTAAGTTTTTATGTGATATGAAAAATCATATATTGCTTTTTCCTGAACAGCTTTAAAAGAAACTATTGTAGTTTATTTTTTACATTTCGACTACCTTTCATGAAATTGTAAATTAATTTAATCAATATCTGGACATATGGAGTTGAGCATTGTGGCTCCACTAAACCTTCGAATTCCTCTCGTATCCAATCCTTACAATCCAAAATCCTTCGTAAAATCCTCAATGCTCCTTACTTTGTCACAAATAAAATCATACATAAAGACCTTAATGTTCCCTATGTAACCGATCTAGCCCGAACCAGTTATCACTCCTTCCATTATAATCTCTCTAACCACTCAAACCCTCTAGTTTCTATTCTTGCATCCTCTTCCATTCCTGACAATCCTCCGAGGCGCCTGAAAAGAAGATGGCCACGAGACCAGCTAATGTAAAATGTCATTAGAGTGCTACCAATGGGTAGTTTCTCTACATGCCTGTAACACTCCAATTTAACTTAGATCAGATTTACTAAATGTATTATAATGTACAGTTGTAAATAGCAATAAATAAATATTAAAAAAAAAATTAATCAATACTAGACAATTTGCGATGGTGATTAGGAGTCTTTTTTTATGTATAGACTCTTAAAGAGATTATTTAAAGAATTCTAGATCATAATTTTGAAATTTAGGATTCTTGCCAAAAATAATTCTGTCTTATAATAAGTTTTGAAGCTCGTTATTTGGTCTTTATTTTAAACAATAGGTTCCAGTCTGGTGATGAACAATATTATAGTAAGAAATAATTTTATAAAACATCAATACATAAAGTTGTTTAATAACTTTTATAAAGGGCGAATTAAGTTGTCGGAGTCGATCAGACCATATTCCTGTCAATCTATGTTTGAATATAGATACTTGCTTGATTTAGATTAGCACATTGAAAATGAGTCCGTTAGTAGTATTTTTACATTATTTGTAGACTGTACCTCGAATTTTATAGTTATAAAAATTTGGTGGTTAAAAAAATGGTTCAAAATGGCGCTGGTACGAACGGTTAGCTCTCAGAGCTGTAATATTCCATTTGCTCAACGATCGGCGAACGGAACCCATTCTTGGGAGTAGCCGATGACCCCCGAAGGACAGGAGATGATTTAGAAGAGAGAGAGGGTGGAGGCGGTGGCTGAGTCGCCTGGCAACGGGACTATTGATCTTAAGAACTGTGCCCGCTGTGAGGTAAGTTATGTAGCTACTCCTTATCCACTCCTTACATGATACATGCCCCCCTCTTCTCTGCCTCTATGCCTATTTCTACGACCTCTGTGTCTCTTGCCTTTTGTTTTATTTAGTAGGTTTCTGTCATTACATCCTTTCGCTTTTACGGCGCCGTATTAACCTCAAACGCTCTCGTAAAATACAACCTACTTCAATAAAAGCCCTCCCTACCTGTTGCCTTTCATTTTTATTATTATTATAATTTTTTTTTTTCAAAAGCCTATTGAACAGAAAAAGCTTGTATCATTAAATATGGTATGTTTGTTAATCACTATATGTTAGTATTCATATTATATCTAATAAGATTAATGAGTATTGTAGAAACCCAATATATTTGGGCAGCTTAAATAAAGTATTTCTCTCATGATGTATCAATTATCAAAAACGAACAGCAAAATTCCTCTTGACTATCAATTTTACTAAACGATAATCTACAAAACAATACGACAAACCTTCAACTAAATATATATATATAAATGATCTAATAAGTTCATTAAGGATTAGAGTAAAAAAAGATACTTTTTTTTTTAATTCTCTCCTGAATTCAGAACTAAAATCTGTATTCTTCTAAGGTAGTATGCAAAAAAAAATTCAGCTTGAAGTTTTTTTTTTTCTTATTTTATCGTTTTTCCTAGAAGAATAAAGATTTTCATTCTGAATCCATTAAACTTATAACTCTACTTTTTAAAAAAATTTAGACCTATTTTTTTCTCTGACCCTTCAATTTATAATTACCTTATTTCTTCCCATAAATTCAAAGAAATTAAATTCAGTGCATACTGGCTCATAGTTTTAGAAAGTATACGACTCCTGTCTCAAGATATATGCGTTTCCTAGTACAGATTAATATCTTATTTTGAGTTGAATATAAGAAAAAAATAATGCCGTGTTACTTTAATTAAAATATATTTTGTATAAAATGTATCTAAAACATGTCTTAATTTTCAAACACGTGAATAAATTAAACAAAAAAAAAAGTCGTCCCAAGTCGTGATGTAAGGACTGTTCTGTTCTTCATGAAGAAGAATGAAAGTGATTAAGGGATCGGAGACATTCTTACTCAATTTGACAATACTCCAAACATATTAGAAGAAAAAATAATAACAAATAATGATAATTATATATAGCACGTAGCTCTACAATAAACTAGCAAGGATGTTACTATATAAATACTGTGTGCTCTCAGTATTCCGAATACTCCCAACTGTCATAAAAAAAAATACTCAGCAGACAATAACATTTTTATTTTCAAATAAAAGTTCACATGTGTAAATTTTTTAAAACATTTTTAATTTCCGATTTATAGGCAAGTATATGTTATATATAGAGTTTCGATATCGGGTAATCTAATTGCTATTAAAGTATTCATAATATATTTTGTTGAAATTAGAAAAATATAATATCTATTGTATTAATCATTCGATTCTGTAAAGCTAGTTTAATTAATAGTAGAAGCATTTATAATATAACTTTTGTTGGTGGAATCATTTTATTTTAGTATCATTATAGTATTTCATTCCATTTAATGGCAGACTGTGTTGGCTGTTGTTGAGACAAGAATTCATATTATTTATAATTAGTATTTTTTTTTACAAAACAGACACTTCTTTTATTTTCTCTTGACGTATTTTCGAGATAATATGGAGATAAGATAACAGGAATGCAATATGTATGGCCACTTACATGTAGCATAAATGATATCAATCCCATGTATTATATTTTGTCATTTCCTAATAAATGAAAGCTGATGTAAAACATGTTTGGAAATATAAGTTGTGGATTGTCTGAAATAGTTTTAAATTAAAAACCAAGGTCTTTTTTTTAAAAAGATGACGGATTTTTGCATAGATTGTTTTGTTATTTTATAGACAAATACTTGAAAAATGTTCCTATTCACAAACTTAAATTTCTTTAAACTTATTAAAACATATGAGCAATGATTCTTAGTATAAAATAAATAAAGCTATTCCGAGATGTTATTTTGTTGAGTTTTAATTTTTAGGTATTCATCTATACATTTTTGTATTTCTCTAAACAGATTATCTGGGCTAAGACCAATTTATTCCAACTATAACTTTTATTTTTTTCATTTTTAAATTTATTAATCTTTTTTAACTTGTATTTAATTTGAGACACTGCTGGGGAAATTATACTTTGATGGGATGAATCACAGCATGCATGTATAAATATTTTCGTAGTTTCTGAGTTTTTCTATCATTTTTTGTTATACAAGCTTATCTTTTTCAAGTTTTTTTTACCTTATTTCATACAATTTACTTATTAATAACTTGGTTTACCTTGCCACTTTTAAGAAATATTGTACCACTTCTGTTAAAGAGATACAATTTCGAAACGTCATTCAACGAAGATCAACTTGTATAGTAGATAAGTAGAAATATAAACACGAGTATAGATAAAATTGTCAAAAATACTCAAAGCTTTGGGTTACTTCCTTTAAATGAGGAAATTCTGAAAACAATATTTTATATTTTTAAAATGCTAAAAAAGTATCTTTCTTAATTTTTAAAATAAAAACTTTAATCGTCATTTTTAAAAATCTTAAAAAATAAAATTAATGCTAAACTGTGTCACATTTCACTTTCGACCCGGAGATATATAATATCCAATAACCCAATAATATAAAATTAAGAATTTAAAACTATTCAACAACAATATTCTGAAAACGTAGCAAATATTATTTTTTCGAAGAATGTATAGTTTAAAAGAAAATTGATGTTCACAGAGAAAATGTAAGTTTTATTTTTATTTTTGCCGAAATTCTGTGTAGAAATGACGCCATAGGGCGCAGTACACCTGCAACAGAGCAAGGATTATACTGCAGGGCAGCTGCACAAACAGTTTTCGTTTCAACAATTTTTGGCAGGAAAACTTAGAGGAAAATTAGGAGGAATTTCTTTAGTTTCGTTAGCTCCAGTACAAATATATTGTCATTTAAATTGAACGTAACGAAAGATTTCAATTTACTATATTTTCAAAAGAAATATTCCTTTAAAACAAATATTTCGATTATTATAAATTTATTTCTTATGGTGATATATATATACCATTCTGTGAGGATTATTAGTAAATTAATTAAGATTTTTATTGAGTATGGTGTTAAGTAAAATAAATTGAATGTTTATTTAATTTAATTATTAGATAAAATTGAATAATATAGTTTAAAAAATTGGGGCTTGGTGGATAGAGTGAGCTCACTCAGTGATCCTCAGGTCATGAGTGTAAATGAGATTATTGTTTTTATTTTAATGTTATATTAGTTCAATCTTTACTTATTTTATTTTATTTTTACTTTTACCTGTACATAGTTTGATTATATTCATTGTATTTGTCTTTCTGTTTATATACATATAGAGATTTTATAATTTGTTTTTATTTAATTTTGGTATGAATGTGATCATTTACCACTATTACTTATTGTCCAAGGTTGTGGCAGGTTGTAATACTTATCATAAATAAAATTCGATTTATTATAGAAACAAAATGATATCACGAATTTGGCTTTTCTGTGTTAAGTTACGTAATCCCATTTTTTCAAAATGTTTTGTGTGAAAGTTAGTTATGAATTCAATCTGTCCTTTAGTAAATATAATTGATATAGTTAATAGTTCACCATTCGTAGAAGAAACTGTGAGTTTTAAAATCGAACCTAATCCAATAATTGGTTTACATAAATTTCTAAAATTCAAAATAGTTAACGTATGAGTAACGTGGAAACCTTTAGGACTCATCAAAATGGTCTATGAATACCAATGTTATTCAATTACAAATATATTGACAGTATATACGACTTTCGTTCAAATTGTCATTTGTAACGTTTGGAACATCCCATGCCATTGTAAAGATATAAATAATTTAAGAAAGATATAAGTTCTTTCAATCAGATGTCGCTATACATATTTTTTTTATTAGGTTTTTCGTAAGCAAATTAATTAAACAGTAAAAAAAAGTCTAAATCTCTTTTCAGAGATAGGTAGGGATGGTTTCTTTTTAAACCCATATTGGATAATAATTTCTTAATTCAAAACCTTTAATCTAAACTAGTTCTTGAGTCTTTCTTTTCTATCCACACTTTTTTAATTTTCTAAAAATAATTAATAAATTCATTGTTAATTGAACCCACATATGCCATAATGAAACTACCAGCATTTTGTTTTTCATGTTGTATAAGTTAAATAAATATTTTTTTCACATGCCCAAGGGTTTGTTTATATCTAATAGTGATATAGAGGAACGCTGTGTCTTGAGCTAACATTGCGAAATGAAGGTTCTTGAAGAAAAGAATTGTAAATATAAAAAAAAGTATTTTATCGCCATTAAAACGAAATTTCACTTTTAAACAATGTAGGTTGGTTCTTTATTACTTAGCGTTGCTTTGCTTTAATTGTTCCACATCTGACAAAAAAAAAAGGTATTCCAAAGATGGTACTGTTGATTGCGGTTATAATGATATGTGGGTCTAGGTACCCTTTTATAATTATTATACTAGGGCATAGCAAAGATGGTAGAGAATATAATTCTTGACTTCAAGGGAATCATCCACCAGCACATGCATGGAAACAGATAAGGATAGGGTTTATCCAGAGGAAGGATGGCATACATATATGCCCTTATTTTATTTTTAATATTTATTACTTTTTTATTTCTACTTATAACTTTTTCATATCTATTTATTTTTTTTTATATATATTTATTACTGTTTTTAACAATTATTTCTATCTATTATATTTTATATTTATTTATTATCTGTATTTTAATTTATGCATATAGTTATATCCTTGTAGATAATGGTTGACTATTTTTTAATGATTTTAAGCGAATAGTACTTAAGTGCGAAAATACAATAGATTTTTAGGTTTGTAAATTGTTATTTTATTTAATTTTTTTGTTATTTATACATTGTATTTTAATTGTTTTCTATATTTGTTAAAGAGTAGGGCAAACAAGGTATATTGGGTTATGGTTAAAAATATAATTAGAGATAAATCATAAAAAAAAAATTTTTATGAATAACCAGGAAAAAGGCCATTACAGTTTGGTAGCACAACTTTTTTGAAAACAAGTTTTTTTTTCTCTCTAGCTTTATATAAAAAAGATTATAAATTAAATATAGGTGATTTTTTATTTTTTTTAAAAAATCAGAAAATATATATTAAAAAAAGTTTCCACATTTGCACACTCCATTATTTTAACGATAATCCATAATTTCTTTGACAATCGCATTGCAATGTTCTAATAGGTTTTAGTTTTATTGTGGTAATTTAATAACTTAATATCATCATAATTGTAATGGTTGAACAAAATAAATAAAATAAAGGAGTAACAAGTACGTGCGTTGCAGTGATTATGGCGTTGTATAAAAAAAATCAGGTGGTTATCTATTGTTTTCCTTTGACGGAGATATGACATCTTGAGGAAAGATTGATACCGCTCTTCAACGCCAAAAACAGTTTAATCAATACCTCGCCTGCAATCCCGTCATGTCCTCGCTCGGTTAGTGGAATATTGCACTTTTTGCTCTTCCAAGCATAATTCTCCTAAATATTTCTGCATTATAATTAATTGTATAAAAATTACAGTTCGTATCCCATTTCCATTTAGAATTCGACATTTATTAAAAATTAGTATTTAATAAAAATGGGGAGTGATCTGGTAAAGTGGTAAGGCACTGTGCTACTAACCCTAAGGACCCCGAGTTCGAACCAGGGTGTGACAGACAATTATTTATTCTGTTACTGTAGTCTTGAGTCAACCTTGTGGGTTGGGGAGCCCTCCAGAATCCACTTAACCTCATAAAGTAAGTACCCTTAATTGGGAAAAGATGTTGGATTCTCACCAAATCATGTACTTGCATAACCGTTGGTCTAGTAACAGTACTTCCTTACAAAGTATGGAACCCCTGACCCTTCATAGTTTGTAACAGTACAGATTTATTGTTATTTATTATCTAATAAACATAATTTTAATAACTATAATTAGGAAACATATTTCTAATTCTTCACCCCAGATATACTATTATAATTCTTTGGTACACTTCTCTATGGAAGTGTTATTAGTCATTTCTCTCATTATTCTTGGGGCTTTTCATGTACAATATTACACTTAAATTACATTTTCTCAAAAAACATTCACTACTGTTAATAAAATAAATAAAATCTATACCGCTACAACCCATGAAAGGTCAAGGGTACAGTATTTTGTAAGGAAAGTTAACAGTACTAGACTAGACCAACGGTTGTGCAAGGAGTTGATTTGGTATGAATTTGATTTTTGGGCCAGATTTTTGCGCAATTAAGGCTACTCAATTTATGAGACTGGATGGACCTCAGGAGGGCTCCTGAACCCACAGGGTAGACCCACGGCTACAGTGTAACGGAAAACAATTTTCTGCCCAGCCGGATTCGAACCCGGGTCCTTGGAGTTAGTAGTATCTTACCTTACCATAGTGCCATCGCGCTCCCTAACACTACTGTCAAAACAATATAATTTATTATGTTGTTTTATTTCTACTTTGAGCAAACTTTATTTTTCGCATTATATTTTTTATTTGGGAATAATTTTGGGAAATGCTTGCCTTATTTTTAATATCCAAAGAAGCATGTGGATTGACAATTTAGTTTTTCCTAAATGCGTTGATCTACTATTCTCGACACTCTTCACAAAGAGACTATTATGCTATTTTAGTGCACTTTGTTGGTTCTTTTATTTAAATATTTATGTTAATGAAAAGGACAGTTTGTTATTTTTTCTCTATTAAGCATTTAGCATGTGGTACATTTAAATTTTATGTTTCTGTTTTGTAATTTATTGCATTATTTTGGTTTTCAGACTAATTTAAGTACTCATTAAGTATTGTACCATCTTTAAGATTTAAGAGCTACCTATTTCTCGTTTTTATATTGAGGATCTGAAATACAATAAATTATAAATTGTTGTGGTAAATTTAAAAACTGCGACAATTTTTTTCTTAAATTGTTTGGTTTATGAAGTGTCAATTAATAGGCACTAATAGTTTATAAACTATCGATTGGTTTGGGAGACTATCTGCTTGGAAATGGGCACTGCAGCAATTACGGTCTGATTGAACCTTACGGTCCAGGATTAAAGGCAGGCCGGGGATAACGACACCTCGTTTCATGGGCCCCATAAACCAGTTAGTTCCGGAGTCCCACAAGTCAGCATTACTGCTCTGCTTCTGTCTGCTTCATACCGGAGTTCCCTGTTGAAAAATCCCATTGGAATATTGGAAAAGATTTTCATAATCACCAAAAAAAAAATTATTTTAAATTTAATTTCACTATAGGTTACGTCATTAAAACTATTCTGAAAATGAGAATTCGGTTTCCGGGATCCTCAAGGAAATTTAGAAAATAGTTTATGCCGTAGTGTTCTAACCGATACTTTGTATTAATTTTCGTTTTAATTTTTGTCGGACATAAAAAGAACAAATAGTTTATAACTACTTTATTATAAACTATTTGTTCTTTTTTTGACCGTAACGCGTTATTAAAAATTATCGATAATGTTATAACATAAACATAAAGCAAGTGTATTTATATGTTTTCAAAAGAGTTTGGGGCTTTGTTCAGATGTGGAAGGCACGATACTAAGCTTCATTATTTTTTAAAGACGCTATTAACAATCCACTAATATGTTTATAGATATGCAATAACATCCCGTCTCTTAGAAAAAAAAAGGGAGTATAAGATAGGGCTATTTCTGTAGTAGGTTTTCTTTTTTAAATCACACTTTTTTTTTTTTTTAAATATATCATTAGCCCAGTACGCATTAATATTTATGGAAGATGCTCCATTTTATGTTGTAAATTTTAATGTTATATTTTTTGACTCAATAGAACTTTTTCATATGGATTCATTTCGATTTGAATACGCAGGTTATTTTCAAATGAAATATAATGTACACACTTTTTAAGCATTTTTATTTACATTTTGACGGTTTATATTAGAAAAATGTATAGTTTTTTTTAACTTTTTCTAATCTAATTTTTTATAGAATATTCATATTTGAAACATGTTCAGTTTTCTAGTAACATTCGAAAAACTGATGAAAAAAACTATTGAAAAAATTATTTCTTCTGTTAAACCGACGTTTGGAGAAGTGTTCAAAATAATATTCGGATTTAGTACCACAGAAACACATTGAATTAAGAGAGAAATACTTCCATGATTTTTCCTGTAAACGCCTTTTTTGAACATCAGATTATAGGACTATTTTTCATGTTGCAGTTTAGGAAATGATATATTTCTAGTAGATATATAGAATTCTTTTAGTTTAAAGATCTTCCTCATTTTCTTCTGTTTCCGTATAATCAATTCAGACATAAATTATTGTTTCAGTTCTATATCGATACAATATGTGACCAAATACGAAAAGTATAAATATATAAATGGTGGCTTATGGAAGGGTTAGGGAGAGGAGGCAGTCAGTTAAGAATGGCCAAGGAAAAGGAAGGTATCGATAAGAGAAGGGGAAGGGAGCCCGCCATCTTGGAATTATCCCCTCCCTAATCAATTAGTAGAATCCCTACCCCACTCCAAGTACAGCCCTCGATATAGTCCAGGGCTATACTCTAAGGACCGTGTCATCTATATATATACATATATGTTCAGCAGAGAGTTCATCCATCTAAATAAAATTAAAAAAAAACTGAATAAATAAATATAATCTAAGATTAGTAGTAAATTAATAATAAGTGTGTATACACTTTATGACTTTTAAAAAAAGTTTATCTTGATCAAATAGACTTCAATAGGAGATAAAAAGAATTCTTGAAAACTTGATTCCATATTTCAATACATAATCATAAATTTTAAATATTTTTTGAAGTGATTTAGGCAAAGGTAGACTGTATTTAAGGTACGAAATTTAAGTATTCAATTACAATGACCCCCTCGGAAATTTTCAGAAAAATTTTTATATTGGTATAATATTAATTTGAGGAATTTAGGTTTGTTGTATACAATAATAATAACTAAAAACAAAATATCAATCAAAATTATATATATATAAATTCCATGTATAAATTTTCCAGCAATGTATAAAGGGAAAATTAAACAATTTTCGGAAGAGAGTAATACAGCATGGCAACATCGAGAAGGACCTAAATAATACACCAAAAATAAACATGAATTTGATTTTGATAGCGCAATGATCTTTCATAAAGAAAATTGTACTTTCAATAGAAAAATGCATGTAAAAACTATATAGATATTTTTTTTAAAATTGCGGTTAAAGTTTCAACTTAATATTTGTTGTCTATAATTAATAATGATTTACTAAGTGATTATAAAAAGAATTTAATTAATGCTGTAAATCCACAGATAAATAATCAGGTGGGTCGAAACGTTGATTTGTCATAGATTAATAAAAATGTTGAGATTAAATGGATCTAAGTAGTATAATGAGAAATTTAGATATTTTTATGGCCCACTCTTGGGAATAATTGAGTAGCTAATAGAATAAAGAATAATTGGCCCCACGTGCCATGAGATTAAACTTAAACGTATTTAATTTTTTATATTTTTTTTTAATGATGAAAATTAACTCCAATGCTTTTATTTTATGCAGGTAACGCTAAATTTTTAATAATGCCTTTTAAAAAATCGTTTAGATGCAAGTAAATTTATTTGTCAGAAATAACGTAAATATGAACTTATGAACGTACGTAATGAATTTAAGTTTTTTAAACCATACTATAATCTGTTTACGTAATATTACAGAAATAGAAAATTGTAATTATAACCGCAATAATTTTAGCAAGAAAAAAACTTATAAATGAATTATTTTTAGAATATGAGCCGTTTGAAAAAAAGTAGTAAGAATGAGGTACTTTCATCTTACTAAATAATTAGAGTACATACCAGCCAAAAAAAAAAAATTTGTCTGTTAGCTCTTTTTCTAAATCCAACTAAGTCCTTTACACACTTAGTATTTTATTTCTTTAGTAGTCCGTGTACGATCAATTTTGTATATTATACATAATTTAAAGGATTTTAGGAAAAATCCTTTTACATAATATTCTATTTAAAATAATATTAAAGATAAAAATAGGAAACTGGATTAGTTTTGGAATTCTATGCCTCATTCGATAAGGTTCATATTTAGACGATATTGGTTTTTATTTAGAAAAGAAGAGAAACTTCATAATTAGTGAAACAGAGGAACAATGTTACAGAAATAAAGTTTTTTTTTTATTTATTACTGATAACGAAATACAATGTAGTTTTTTTTTGTTGGCAAAAATTGACTTGGTTGATTACATAACTCTACACATAACTGATAGTAAAAAAAAAAAAACGGCTCTTGAAATTATGAAATGTATAGTTGGGTTCCTGTAAAACATTTTCCGTTTTGGTTTTTCGATCATCTTTGACTATAAGCTTTGAAGAAAAACTTATGCTTATACTTCGAGTATATGCAACCGCATCAAGGTTGACAGTTTTCGTCAATTATTTTCAATTGGGAGGACCTCGAAAAAAAAATAAAACTGATAAATAATCTTTTAAAGTATTTATTTTTAGATAAATATTCTCAAGAGGTACGTTAATTTAATTTATAATTAAAATTAAGTAATTTTTTCTTTACTATTTCATCAAGCGATTTTTAAACATTTAATATTTGTTCAGGGTATCATATATACGCCTCTAATATCTGAAAAGTTTAAGAAATATTTTTATAATTATTATAACAAATTTTATTCACTAAAACGTTTTAGTTTATTCATTATGAGTTTTTAGTTTATTTATAAAGATTCTTTAGACTATGGATTTTTGTTCTTTTTCAACGATTTCTCAGTTAATGGTTTTAGTTTATTTACTTCTATTGTTTTCCTCAACAATATTATTAGGAATTAACAGTTTTTAGAAAAATATGAATTTCTAATTTAAAAATCAATATCAAAATACATTTGTATTATTTATTTAAGTGAGGAGTCCTAGTGAATGGTTAAGCTCTTACTAAAAAATAATTAAGTATAATTGTGGATCAAAGGCTTACTATTTTTTTTCTTGTTTGAGAAATTTCAAATTTCAAAAACATTTTAAAAAAATGTTGATAAGTATTTATCTGTGAAAGTATATTAGGTATTATATTTACTTCGGACACCGTTTGCCAGTCTGTTATACCAATTTATAATTAACAATACATTAACTGGTAGGCTACATATGATTTATATTCGCAAGTCGTGGATGAGGATATTTCACTCCCTAGGACGAGATTAAAGATCCTCATTGATATCCAGGAGGATCATGGCGACATCGGCAACAGGGGAACCATCCCCAAATGCCGTAATCCTCCCCCACGGGATGTATTTCACGGAAGCCTTCGCTGAAAACTACCCCATCGGATTTGGCAGACAGCCCTGATGAAATTATTGTAAAGGATATCCAGGTAAATTCCTATATCCCATCATCCCCATTTAATTAGCTGCAAGTAGTTTGCAATTACATTTTAATCCGGGCTAATCTATTTTAACCCAGGCACATCCTGTGGCATGAGGACGAGCAGAAATTACGTATTATATAATTATAGTGTAGTTTGTTCATCAAACGGGATAAAATTAATTACTAGTCGGAAACTCATTCGATTAATAAATAATGAATATTAATTGAAAAGACTTACCTATTTCCAGTTTAGGTAATTTCAGATTCAATCGGGAAGTGGAATAAAACTATTCGTAGTAAAATTTTTAGATTTTCACCTTAGATAACAGAACAGAATGCAGAACTATTTTTATTTAAAATCATAAAATGGCGCTTATCAGTATCCAAAGAGTTAACCACACCATTAAGCAAATTGAGAATTTTAAGATTTTTGTATTTTTACTCGAATAGTCGTTTACGAATTATTTTAACCATATCAATATACCTGCTTCTCAGAAATGAAAACATAGTCTCTATAGATTTTTTATCCGAACAGGTCATCCAATTCTGAAATATAAAGTGCTTTATGCTCTCCTAGAGGTTTTTTAATTTGCTCTACTAATAGAACACTTATGATTTACCTCAAAGTTGTTCTCATGATATAAGTCTTTTGCTTTATGTTTAATTCCGTGTCAAAAATTAAAATTATAAAAAAATAATGAATTTTCTACTCTCTTAGTTCCTACCATAACCTATTTCACATTAACGGAATAAGGAAATCAAAGAGAAAAACTAAATTATGGAGATTTGTATTGGAAGAAGATAGTTGACCGTATGAAGTAGATTGTAGGAAGATAGTCCGGGTTGTGGTCAATAAAGGTATTAAAATAGTAAAAGAGAAACTATATATTGTTAACCAACGTTTCGCCCCACTTTGCAGGGCTATATGAAAAAACAAGATGCAAACATTTTTAGAATTAACAAAACATTAAAATAAAAATATTTCAAAACCATTGTTACATTTATAAAGTATATAAAAAATAATTAATAACAACTATATAAGACAGTATATACATGTAGGTGAATTAGAAACAAGTTACTAATAAATATAACTAGGTGTGATAAAAGTTCTAATTACAGATCTAGACTAATAAATTGTAGGATACTACTCATTAAAATTATTTATAGTAGTTTCAGTAGATATGGTATAGTAATATGTAAAAGGGAGATATTAAGAAAATTGATAAACAATAAACATAGGGGTAATCACCTGTCAGATTGAAACAACGTACAACTGAGAAAAAAGGGTGAACTCAGGTATAGAAGTGTATCTCCTTTCCTAGGTTAACCTTTTAACCTATTAAAACGTTGATAAACAATAAATAGTTTTCTTTTACTATTTTGATACCTTTATTGACCGCCACCCAGACCGCCTACAATATAGAGATTTGTGTTTGATCTGAAGATTGGAAATGATGTAAATAAAATTACGAACTCCAGTTTTTCACAATTCTACCGGGTCCAATCGTATAATCGTATATATATTAGTGATCCCATTAAATTGACCCTTAGAAATTAATTGTATTAATTTAACTCCCAAACACTTTTTATTAATATTTTAATTGGCCCAAAGTTTCGGCCAACTTGGCTATCCTCAAAGACAATCTTAACCATAAATTTACTCCATTCATCCAACTATTACATTTTTTTGCAGTCTGTCCTACCCAGATCCAACAATTTTAGACTTTTTCATTCAATTTGTAAACTTCTAATTGTAATAATATAATAAAAATAATCTTACGCTATTATTATCATTAATATTATTAAAAAGCGAATGGTAATAGCGTAAGATAGATTGTAACTAGAAGTTTTAAAATTAAATGAAAAAGTAAAAAATTGGTGAATTTGACTAAAATTGTTGGACCTGGGCAGAATAGCCTGAAAAAAATTATAATAGTTGGATTTGAGGTGTAAATTTCTGGTTAAGGTTGTCCTTTAGGGTTGCCAGGTTGGCCGAAACGTCGAACATTTAAAATATTAAAAAAGAGTGTTCGGGGCTTAAATGGATAAACAATTTTTATTAAAAAATAAAACCAGTCTCGAAAAAGTGATAAGATTATATCTAAAGAGTTATTATCATAATACATATTGGTGGAAAGTAGTTTTCATGCGTAATGGGGGATTTTTATAAACAAAATCTCAGAAATAGAAGTTATCTATTTATGAGTTTAGTATAGAGATCCAACATCTTTCATTAGGGTCTCAGGCTACTTTTTCTCGATTCCATTTTTTATAATCACCCTCCGATCGTGGGCCTATGTGTTGTCTGAATTTTTGCCTTATCCTGATTAAAGAATTAAGGAAATAAATAATTCATAGATATTTCTAATTAAAAGGATTTAAAATATATGAAGTTGAAACGACAAGAAACTGCAAATAGATTCTGATTACTACAACCTTTACTTGACATTCCCTGCTAACTCCCCATTTACTGCAAAAATAACTATGCACCATGAACTATATCTCCCATAATCAATAATTGTACAATACAGATACAAATTTCAATAAATAATAAAAAAACTAATATATATCGCAAATAATATTTTACAATATCATTTGAAGGAGCATTTAATATTTTAGTGGCACTTAGCACACATTTTTGCTAACTGGTTTTCATAAAAACATAAACATTGTGATAAACTGCAAGACTAAAATGTTTTTATTTATATTATAAATTATTATTTGTATTTATCAGAACAGTTTGAGGTTGGTTTATTAGAATTTATAATTTAATAAAAATTATTACATTAATATAATTTTGAGTTAAGATTGACGTCACTCTAATATATTTCCGTACGCTTATGTATTAGTCCTTGATATTAAAAAAAAATATATTGCTTAATTATGAGTGCAGGTACTTTAGTAAAGAACTCCTCCTTTTTATTCTCCCATGACGGGTAACTGCGACATCGGAGATTTACTTTATTGTCCTTACAATCCTAATTAGACTTAAGCCCCTTCCACCCTCCCACCCCTCCACCCTCACTCCCCTCCCCTACAGGCAGGGGAGTTCCCTAGGGGTGGAAGAAGTGGGGGCCCCCCATGTATGTGGTTGGAATAGTTAATGGCCAGTATGTCGGCTTGTAATTAGATTTATACTAGTCTCTCTCTCTACAATAATTTATAATGTAATCTATTCCTCCCGAAGCTTGCGAGATTAATTAAATTTCTATTATTATCATTTATTATCGTTAGCTTAAAATATTAACATAGGGATTTATGTGATTATGGAAGAAATATGTCCCTGTATTCAAAATAGAAGACAAATAAAACTTCAAATTATAATCAATACCCTGATCCAGAAGGGTGCACTAAAGTCTAGATGGACCGAGTACCGATACCTTTCCACTTAAGTACTGGGATAGGATTCAGCTAGCAATACTTTTAGGAATTGTTAGAATCATTAATATTAAATAAGCTGTACCTTGTCCTGAAATAGTTTTTAAAAAATTTGGGTTAGTAACAAAACCACTACGATATAACCCCATCCGCCCTGAAGGGCGGAGTGTTACTGCGTTTCTCCTCGAACATAATGGTAGCTTGTTAGTAAAGTTCTCTATAGATAAATAATGTAAACCGCTAAAAATCATGAAGGTCAGAGGGTTGAGTACTTTGTAAGGAAGTACTATTTTTAGAACGTCGGTTAAACAAGGAGGTAATATATTGAAGATTACTTCCAACTGCCAGATTTTTCTCCAATTAAGGGTACCACCCACGTTATGAGGCTAGGTGGACTCCAGGAGAGTTCCAGAACTCACAGGGTTGACTCACGGCTACAGTAAAAGAATAAATAATTATCTATCACAACCTTATTCGAACCCGGGTTTTTGGAGTTAGTAGCACAGTCTCCTCTGAAATTTACGTAAATAATGAAACTTGATTTAGTAGTCGGGTAGACTTCTACTACAGACTACGGTCTAAGAAGTCCATTATGCCCCGTGAATTCCATCATAGAATTCTCGTTACATCTATACGAGTAAACATAAAGTTAATTAATTTATTTTCATAGTCCTGAGTTTCTGTCAGGTGTGGAAGCCACTCGACTTCTATTTAAAATTCTGATTATTTATAGACAACTTTACTAACAATTTACCCAGTATGCTTAAGGAGATATCCAATAGCAATCCATCCTTTAGGATGTGATTATTTTTAGCCTTTTTTTAAATTAAATTATTTTTTATTTAAATTTTTTTTATTTATAAGTTTTTTAGTTTCTCATTTTATGTTTGAATCGATTCGAAGTCGAATGTGAATGTGGCTTGTAGTGAAGTAAGTTCACAACTAAGTTTTAACATAAGATAAACTAACCTTTCTTTTAATAGTTATGAAGTATCTGTAAAACTATATATAAAGTTAAATTTTTACTTAAACTATACAAGTATAAGACAATAACATCCATGATGTTTGCAAAAATAAATACACAAAATATTAGTTTTTCGCTATTAGAAAAAAAATTTGATTTTATGAAAAACTTTACCTCCAGAACTATTCAACTTAAAAAGATCATATTAAGGCTCATATTTTAGAAAATTTATTCTACATTAAATTATTTTCTAATAAGTTTTTCAGTGTCTAGGTAGTTTGATAAATAGGAGCTCGGAATGAAAAATTAATTTTTATTAACGTTTTAAAACAGCCACCATATTTTATTATCTCTAACTATAGTTGGCAGAGTCATCAATATTGAATGGGAACTATATGTTATTTTCATGGAAGTAATTCTAAATTGGGCTGAATTTATCTCTTTTTCTTCTCCCTGGCTCACGTAATAATATACACTGAAACATCTCGATTTAAAAAAAAAAAAAAAAAAGATTTAGATAAAAATGAGTAATTTATTATTGAAAATCCTTTCATTATGGGTTGTTTAACTCGTTTGATTATCTATTCTTCTTGATTGATTGAGATATGTCCACGTTTATTTTTTTAATGGAACATCGGTACTGTGGAATGTAAACAGTGTGCTGGAAGAGCCGCTGATCTTCATGAGACTAGGAGATATCGAAGCACATCATCTGTTTATTTACTCGAGCTAAACCCAGATACGATCCGGTGACTGTGGGCCGAAGCCCGAGCCGTGGAGCGGCATCCCGAAAGGCAACATAAATAACGTTGGGATGTTGGACAATGTTTGTCCATGTTGGTAAGCCCTGTTTGCCGGCTCTGCCTTATCGGGGATGGAGCTAGCCACTGATAAGGGGAGGTACACA
Organism: Halyomorpha halys; assembly: GCF_000696795.3. Taxonomy (NCBI): domain Eukaryota; kingdom Metazoa; phylum Arthropoda; class Insecta; order Hemiptera; family Pentatomidae; genus Halyomorpha; species Halyomorpha halys. Next base: position 1,358,985 of record NW_027114029.1, read on the forward strand.
GCGATAACCGGGCCTATCTCGGGGCGTCCTTACCGCGGGGTCTGGTCAGGCGGTGTCACTCTCTTAGTCTATATTTTTCTTGTCTTCTGTCTTCATAAGTTTACATCAAAGAGGGAAAAAAAATGTGTCAACAGTCAATGCCTCGATGATTATGATTGATCATCGCTAGTGAAGGAGCTATGAAAATAATTCGATGGAGATAAAATTGTGAGCAATGCCCGACCAGGAAAATCTGGTTGTTAGAACTAAATCCATATTTAATGAATTGCAACATGTTACCCAAAAAACGAAAATATTTCCTTATACGTAATTAAGTAGTTAGTGACTTGAAGTCAATTAATGTAATTTTATGGTTTTTAAAATAACCAAGTCGACGTTTTGAAAAGAGTTACATAATTTTTCTTACATTTAATAATCAACAATGCTATAAGTAACAATGTTCAGTGTTAAAGGGTGATTAGCTATACAATTTAGAATAATATATAAATATATAGTGGCAGTTATTAATTAAATATCGGTTTTGTTACATTTTATTTATTTTTTTAATGAATGACAACATTGCTGTTAGACGTTACACAATAATGACCTGTAAACAAGCATTTAAGGATTCGGATAAAATAAAATATTTAAAAAATAAAACAATGGAGAAGTTACGCAAAATCATCCATAGTAAAGAAGAAAACTATTCAAGCTGTATTCAAAACTATAAATGTAACTAATTAAATAAAACAAAAAGTATTTAAATATTTTTAGAATTAGCGCCGAAAGAGGGGAGGACCGTCCAAAACTTCGACAGCATTATATAATCAGTGTTAAGTTGTTGAAATAAAAAATTGAAATAAGTAGGTTATTTAGTTTCTCAGATAGAAAGGAACTGAAAAATATATTCTAATAAGATTTTATTTTAATTATATTAAAAAGATAAGGATTTTGAAATTTGAAGTCCCTTGATCAAATTAATTAATTAGTAAGTTTCTTTATAACTAAAAAAAAAGATAAAATATATCGCTGGTTTTTTTTTAATAGACGGACTTGTGACAAAAAAGTTTGTTCTTTTATTTTGTGTTTGTGGTATTCTATAGATTGGAGTAAACTTGTTACAACTGTAATAGTTTTAGGAAAGTCTGTTGGATGACTTTACCAAAGAAAGTGTACTGTACTTTCTTCGGCTTACGTCCCATTCTCAATAGAATTTGAAAAAAAAAAAACTCTTTTATGTGCCACTATTCAAGTAAACCAGCGATATTTAAGCTTTTCTTCTGGGTTGCCATTTTAGTTATTATGGCTTATTTATCTAGGGGGCTTCTCTCAGAATCAGAGATCAACATCTGAGTTTCTAATTCAACAACAATTTCGCTAGAAGGCTTGTATAAAATATTGGGAATAAGAAAAATATACACTCCTTGTTTACAAGGTAGAATAAGTGACATATCGTAGCTTGGCCATCTTAAATCTCTGAGTGGGGTCTCGGCAACTTTATTGATTGCTCTCAAGATTAGAGGATTTATTTTCTGAAAAACTTTATGTCATCAAGAGAAATAATCAACATACTGGTTATTATTATTATATTTTAAATTTGAAATAAAGAATCATTTAATAATAGTTGAATAGTTACTATAGGTTTATTATAGATTGCGAGAACCTGGGTGTAAAAGAAATTAATGTTTTCAATATAGTTAAGTTCCTTATTGAAATAATAACTAGCTGAGAGTCCCGTCCTAAGGCCTGTTCTAATCACTCTCCCCCCCCCCCATTGTCTTCGAAATATTTTTTTTTAAACCATTTAGTGGAAGAACCTGGTCTTCATGCAGGTCTGCAGCATAAGAAGTGAGCATAATTAATCATTTCAGCTTCATAGCCATTATCGTTTTAAGATACTGTGATTCGTGTTAAGATAGAGGTAAAACGGGTCTCCATCTTTGTTAAAACTGGTCTGATTTAGATGACGTTTGTTTTGTTTAGTCAAAAAGCGGCAGTATCCTTTAAATGAGTGCCTATAATATTCCTGGAGTTGTATAATTTTTGGAATAATTAAAAAAAAATAGATTATAGAAATTTTAGTCTCTGATTTTTTTGGAACAAGGCTTTTGAATATCTAATGTACGAGATGAACAACAATTAAAAAATTTAACTTTATTGCCTTTGTTGTTTTTGAGATATTGTGAACGATAAGTCGGTGAGTTATGTATTACACACACGTACAGCCGGTTGTATAAATATACAACCAAGTGAATAACTATCGAGGTGAATTAATGAATTAATCGCTCATAAACTTCACGGAATAGTAAAATAGTATAAAGCAGGAAAACAAAACGTTTTTGACAAACGTGGTATTCACACTTTGCCTTTATGTTATTATTTATTATTATTATGTTAGAATATTTTGTTACATCTGTAAGACATGACTCAAGGACGAAAATTATTTCTTTTCGAATTAATACTCGAAATAGATTTAAATATATATATCTATAAATAATCTATAGTCTTTTCGCTGAGATATGGTAAAAAGAGAGTTAAGATGGTTGAAGGAACCCGACCTATCCCTGGTACCTTAACTTATATAAATTTATAAAAGTAATAAAGTTATAAAACTTTAAGGTTAGCGAATCCAAACATAAACAAAAATGCTTTATGTCGGAGTATTATAGTACACAACTTATTGGACTTGATATTTTCTAATTAAACTATAAAATAACGCATTTGGTCTCACGTCGTTAGAATTTTGTGTAGAATTAAAAAAAAATTAAATAAAAAACTCAGTAGCGTGTGACGGTGTTAGTAGAGGATTGTTTTTTTCTAATGTTGGAAAGAGTAGTGGGTTCCATGGTTCTCAGGATATTATGCCTCCGAAATACTATTACAACTTCGATGGTTGTAATTGAGAAGATCGATGTTTAAAAATAAACTTGTATATTTGCTATTCTTAAATGTAAGGTCTTTATTGGCAACCTGGGTGTAATCATGAGGAATAGCTTGGTCGTCAACCACCAGATGTTTCTGAACTGGAAAGGCATGTCAAGAATAGCTCCTTCTTAACTTTGGACTTATCGTACAAATTTTATATTATATTGTATTAATTATATATATAAATGAGGCAAGATTTAGGCCGTTCTTCCTCTAAAATAGAGTGAAAGAATCTGAGTAGAATGAAATATAAAAACAAATGAAAATAAAAGGAACGTTTCAAACCTTTTAAAGGTATACTAAAGTCGAATAATTTAATTATAAATAAATTTTGAAGATAGAATAGCTAGATTACTCACCCTGACCCTGGCTTCGGTGAGGTTAGTCCACATGGCGATCTCCTCCCGAGTGGACATGTCTGGATACCTGTTTCTGGAGAAGGTGGCCTCCAGTTCTTGCAGCTGCTGGGAGGTGAAGTGCGTCCTCTGTCTTCGCTGTCTCTTCCCAGGTTTGCTCTTCCCTAGTCCTGAGCCTCCCTCCTTGCCCTCTTCGGCGCCCTGCTCTTCGGTTTTGATTCCTGTCACTCCCCAAATACCTGATCAGAGAAAAAATAGAAATTATTAAGCATAAATAAAATATAATTTGCCAATAACAATAAAATATATCCATATAGCCTCAACATTCATTATTGATTTACTTTAAATATCAAAAGACAATCCTAATTTTAATTTCACGGCCTCACATCAATCATAAAAAAAATTGCTGGCTATTCTACCTTTGTCTAATATAATGCAGTCAAATTAACCTATTTTTGTCTACTACTTCACTTAATTTATTTGAATAGCATTTTTCTATGTACTATTATAAACTAGTCTGTCAAAACCGAATTTAAAAATAAAACAATTGGGGAAGATACGTTAGTTTATAATTGTTCAAGAAAAATTTCAATTAATATAATTAAAATTAAGTGAAATAATAGACATATTTATGGTCAATTTGACTATCTTATATTAGGCAAGGGTAGAATAGCCTGCAAATGTTTTTATGACTTTTGTGAGGCTGTGAATCAATAAATAATATTAAGGCTATATTGTATATTTTATAATAATAGATAAATACGACGTCTCGAACAAGAATTAAAATATGTATAGTATAATGTGCCGAGTTTATAATTAATAAACTAAATACAAACTGACTGGATAGTGTTTGGGATCATGCACAACGGTCTTCTAAAAAGAGGTGCATGCATTAGAAACAAAAATCTCTTAGAAGATCCCTTAACGAAAAACAATATATCCAGTATCAAACAACCAGGATGCAAAAATGGCCACAATAATCTCATCATATTGAATTGTCATGTTATACTAAAGCAATTAGTTATAAAGTTCCCGGAGGAAGTAAGAGAGCCGACGAATAAGCAAGGCTCAAAAACATAATCTAGTGTATCTATAAGATTAACCAGAAAAGAAATTGAATCTTCGATAGCAAAGAAGAAAATATAATGGACCTCAGAAGCCCAGTATAAAAAAATCCAAAATCAAAGAACGTGATGAAAACGATTAGGTCTAACATCTTAGACGAATAAAAAAAATGGTACGTCCTCTATAAATGTAAAATCGTGTCGTACAGATTACAATGCTTGAAATAGACGATAATTAAAGAAGGTACTACTAGATTTAACCTTAAAGACTTCATTGTTTCGTTAGAAGCATGAGATTGCCAAGGGGTCTCTAGGTACGTAACGGGGTAACTCCTTAAGTATACAAGTAGTGGTGAAGAAGGTAGGTAGTATAGTGGTTTCCCATCTCTCTTGATATAATGATAATGATAATATTAAAAAAAAATCAAATACTAATAATAACCAAAACATTCCAATGTTCCAATAATAATTTATGAACTATATAAACACCAATTCGTTCTTGCTATCACCAGAATTAAAGATGAGTATATTTTGGGGGGCGCTTATCTAGAGAAAATACTGGAAAAATTCGATACAGGCCAACCAGATACCAATTCTAACAATCTTTGAAAATTGCATAAAAATCGAGAAAATTATTTTATCGATTAAATTTATTTCTTTACGTTAAAAAAGTAAAATGAGGGTAACAATTTTCGATTCTGATGACATATTTATATCTTTTTCTGCATGAATATAAAGTTTCTCTACCTTTGATAAGATGGAAAAAAGACACACGGACACCGTATCCAAATTCTATTCGCACCCCAACTCGAGATTCCGTAGAGAATCCATGAAAGAAATCCCTGAAAACCCATGAAACAAATCTCTAAGAACCCAATCTGGTTAGAATAGGGTCGTAAATGGCGGAGACGAGGATAGGAACACCATCTATTTTCATGGGTAGCAGTGGGCTCATCTCAATAAAATTGGGTTTCGCATATTCTTGGAGAGCCGAGGGAAAAGATGCATTCTGATACAGATGTGGATATTGTATTCTATTAATGCATATATGCATTACTACAAATTACTCCAGAGTGGTGTTAATATTACATAACTACATTTCCACTAGTATTACAAAAAATACTATTATAGATTCTCCCTTTCAGGAAAATTACAATTTTTCTATCAATTTTACTGAATAGATTTAGGTATACATTTTGAATCTATTCACTAACAATATTGATTGAAAAGTTGTTATTTTCCTAAAAGAGAGATACCTTAATTGTATTTTTTGTTAAGTTAGTGGAAATGTACTTAGCACCGCCAACACCGGTCAGCCATCCATATATATATATATGTATGTGTGTGTTACGTAACCCCACTGTATACTGTAGATTGCTTTTAAATAAAGAAAGTCCCAGGTAAAGAAAAAAAAACCGGAATGAATGCCCATATGAAGGGTTTAAATGCAGAGTGGTGTAAGTGCATCTATCTTTATTTTGAGAAAATGGTTATATTAGAACAATAGTGATAAATTTCTATGTTCAACGATTTTTCTTCTTGCTTTACATATTAATTCTGGTAATATTTATTTTTTCCTTTTTATTTGTATTCTACGTTTCAGAGTCTTTTTTTCATCCCCAGGATTACAATACGTTTTCTTGGTTTCCTTGTCAATTATCGGTATAATCATGTTTCTTTCTGTTATAAGCTGATTTTATATGAAAACTTTTAGTTATTATTTTAACTGATTGCATTACCATTTGTAATTAATATATTAAGAAAACAATCTTCGATTAATGAATAAAATTAGTTTGTTTATTCACGCTCATTCATCATAAAATGACTTTCATACTTTTCTAGTAATAAGTACATTATTAAAGTGGATAAAAAACTAGAAAATAACCTAAAAATTATTAAGGTTGTGACAAACAATTAGCTAAAATTTCCTTCATACAGTTTAGCCCTTATAGGTTATATTTTAAGGTCTAATGCAAAATTATCAAAAATTCCACTTTCACCTCTCTAAATTTAACCCCTCATTTAATAAAAAAATTTTTTTTATCTTCGGTAGAATATCATTGATGCAATATCATGATTGGGTATCTAAAAATTTCCAAGAACAATATTGTGTTTAAAATATGGTTGCAGATATAATGTAATAGCTCATTTCTAATTTCAATACGAATCGTTTGATCATTTTATTTTATTTTTATTCTGTGATGTCACGTATTTTTTTTGGTATTGCCAAGAGAATAGAATATACCATAAAAAAAGATAGACAAAATTAAAGATCTACCAATTTAACTTTGCACTGACAATGTGTTAAAAAGAATTAAAGTTTCAGAAATTCTTAATAGAAATATTTTATGTTTAAATTTTTCTGTTTAATTTATTAAATATAAATTTTAACACTAGATTTTAATTTACAGTAACGTGCCGAGAAATATTAATAGTTGTAGGATATCATTACATTATTATTTATGAACATTAAAAGTAGTAATTATGCTCTCTCAAATTATTCCAATTATACTCTCGAAAAGATACGTTATCATAATGACCTTGAGTGACCTTCTACATAAAGAAGTATAAAAATCTACCTTGGAGAAGAAAATCGGTTACAAAATCCAATAAATGACCTAATTGCAAACATCACGTAATTTCACGCCATAAACTGCTAAAACAAAGCGATTGGTAACCTAAATTGAAAACTAAGAATTTTATATATTCCAAAATTTTCTTGTTAAGATAATTTTGAAAATTTGTCGCTAATTTTTAACTTTTAAGATGTGACTATTGTGGTTAAAACTGATTTTTTTTTAAATTTCTTGATTTGTTCTTTTCTCTATTTTTTTTTTCATAATTAGGCAAAAAAATAATTAAAACTACTTTGCAATTACATGGTGAACTACAGTAATTGTAATTATCACTGCAATTACCAATACATTCTACCGTAATTGTTTTTCCCCTCAAATTCCAAGTAATTATAATTTTTGCATAATTAGGCAACAAAATAATTAAAACTACTTTGCAATTACATGGTGAACTACAGTAATTGTAATTGTCATTGCAATTACTACATTAATTGCAATTAGCAATCCATACTACCGTAATTGTTTTTCCCCTCAAATTCCAAGTAATTATAATTTTTGCATAATTAGGCAACAAAATAATTAAAACTACTTTGCAATTACATGGTGAACTACAGTAATTGTAATTATCACTGCAATTACCAATACATTCTACCGTAATTGTTTTTCCCCTCAAATTCCAAGTAATTATAATACAATTACAAGTATGTATGACGTGTTTTATTTATACGTTTTTCGTCATTCGAAACATATTATTATAAAAAATGTTATTAAAACCTACAAAACTTCAATTTAGGTTCACTAGGCTTTACACATATATTATTGAGCCACTAACTTGTATGAACTTTTCATGGATTGCGCTCACAGCGTTATATTTATTTCTATTATGAAGTATAATATTTTTCAAGGTGTGTGTAGATTTGTTTAAAAAAAATTAACTTGTTACAAAATACTGATACATATAGATGGTCATAATGTGAGACTCTAAAAGACAGGTTTATACTTCGGTTTAAACTAATGCTTCCTTTCTTAAGTTGTCATCCAATGAAGATTTTTTTTTATTTCATCTGTAAAATAATTACAATTAGCAAATGAGCTGTCATATTATGGTATGACATGGTTTGGCATTAGGGACACAGTACCCAGTGATGCATCCTCCTGTCGTTCAAGTAAACCATTAGATCAAACTAGGAGATCCTTTATCTAACTCCTCTTCAGAGTTACGTCGGTGATGTCATTTTTAGTCATCAGACTTACCAAGTTATAGAAAAGTTCATGTAATTGTTGTAAGTGTAATTTTGAACGTTCGCGAAATTGTTTGTAAGTCATAAAGGAATGTGGTTCGTTACAGTTGGAATTCTTAGGTCGGTGTGAATAATATGAAACGTAGAGTGGTGAGTTTGTTGCAATGAAGATTTTTTAATGTATACAATCACCACGATAGAATCAGCATTAAAATAATAAAAGAATAAAAAGGATTATTATGATCAACATAACTTATAAACAATATATATAGAGTTTAGTTTTCTAGAAATGTTAAGGAAAAGGGAAAATCCCTGGAGAACACTTTCCAGACCTTCGGTAAGTTGGGAAATTCAATAAACATTTACATGAGTAATTTAATGTTTCAGTAGCATTTTAATAACACTAAGATAACCGTTAAATGGTTTATAATGTCAAAAATTTAGAAGAAGAATTACACTGAAGTAATTATAATTGTGATTCTCCCTTACAACTATCTTTTGGTGCTAAGTAATCGCAGTTACAATTATTTCTTGACCCTTAGTAATTGCAATTACAATTACATGTACTTTGATTCTTATCGTCGGTTTGGAAGAAGACTGTCACAACTCAAAATAATTCATTTTTTTGTTTTCACAATGAAACGACTGCAATTCGTTTATATTTTTATGTGGAAGAGAGTTACAAGTTGTAATTCTTACTGCGCCATCTAGAATAACAACTTGCAGTCGTTTCATTGTGAAAACGTAAAAAAAAAAAAAAATTATTTTGAGTGGTGACAGTCTTCTTCAGAGACAATCGAAATGTGACTTCTTTAATTTATGTTAATATATTTCTTAAAAGTTGAAATGAATCACAAGCGCGCGACCATGAAATCGATTTTATGTTTATTTTCTGCATCTTAGAAAACATATAAATAAACCCTAATATGATAATAAATATATACAACAGTGCGCAATCTTGAACTAGATACAATTTTCATATTGAATCTATTTAACTCAATATTCGATAAAGATTTCAACAATTTAGCATTGAATAAATGGTCAAGAGTGTAATATAATTTTAGCTAACCGGTATAATGTTATATTTCAGCCATACTGCTCAGAGGAAAAATGGCAAAATGTTAAAACCAGAAATCTTTTAAAAAGTATTTTTCTGAAAACTGTTGAGATTGGAGTTGGAAAATGTTAATTAAAGGACTCATTTAGAAAATTAGTATGGTAAAGTACTGCAATGGTGAATAATTTAGGAATATCTTTTCTGAAACGAGCGAGAATTAATTTCAGCTAAAAATAAGGTGGTGAGTGAAAGTTGTATGATGGATGCGCACACCGCACCAGATTTGTATAACATGTAATCTTGATTAGCACATGAGACATTCCATCAGCCCATAATGTAAAGTGAGTCAAACTTAAATAGCTGACTATATTGAAGTCAAACACTTAACTGTTGAATATCACCGAAGGGCTGTTCAAATATGATAATCCATAATTAAAATTAAATAAATTAATCAAATGAGATAGAAAAGTGAAACAACACACACAAGCCTGTTTAAATAAGGCTTATTATGCTCTGTTCCATTTGATGGCAACGTTACAATTATCCAATGAAAACATCATTAACAAATTTTATTCGATTTCCCATTCACAGAGGGGCAGAAATAAAAGGAACCCGGACGCTGATTACAAAACGTGATTGGTGAATGACTAATTGCTATTGACCAATCAGAATGCAGTTAGGGGACGTCGTTTTTCCCTGGCTGTGACAGTTAGCTGTCGAGCCGTTCTCTACAAAGCGAGGGGTTCGCATGTTGATCTATATCTCTCCGCGTCTCTCTCTTTTATCTTCTCTCTATATATGTTGTTCGTACAGCTGTGTCGACAATATTTTCGTTTAACTATCATGGCAATTGTTCTATTAAGTAGTTTCCGTATTGAGGGGAATGAACAAATCGACGTTTTAATCTTCTAGAAATTAAAATTGATTTCATTATCTCTATAAACCATGTAATGATACTTCAAAGATGAGATTAAGATAGTGAAAAGCAGAAACAAGGGGTTGATGGAAAAACTTGGTGGTTTAGCGTGATGTTGACAATTGTTTAAAGATGCGCAAGACAGTGGATTTTAGTTTGCGGCTAAAACAGTAGTGTTTGAGGATGCCCCCTCAAGAATTTTTTTAATGTGATTTGGAAATGTTGCCCTCTAGTGAAAACATATGGAAGGGTAGAGAGTAGTGAGCCCTATTGGCCTGTACAAGTGAAAAGAGCAAGCACACTTTCTTCTACAATGCATCATGAGTGATTAGATCTTCATCAGACTCAGGCAAGAGAGACGGTGGCAAGATGAGAGAAGAAAACAGCTAGAAAGAAACCCATCTTCCATCGTAACATCGAATTGTAACCTATAATCCCTTCCATTATTTCTTGTAAAATTATAGATAGGCAAAATTAATTTAAATTCAAACAACTATATTTTAACCCTTTTTGGAAAACTAAATCAATTATTTCATAGCTATTAGAAGAGAGCTTTTATTTCATTTTTTTTCAGTATAAGTAATTAGGATAATATCCCCCAACAATCAAACCCGTGTAATACTTGAATTATACAAGTATAGTGATAATTCTGTTGTTTACTTCCTCGACAGAATGAGTTGAAGCATAAAATATAGAAAAAAAAAACAATTAACTATAAGAAAATTGAGATCGGTAATTGCGCGATGCAAATTAATTTTAATGTCTTGGGTTTAGTTGCATTTCGTCATGGTTTTCTATTTTCATCACAATGTCAAAAAGACATAACTGAACTAGTTATTTCATTAATTAAAAATACAAAATATCCACTGAAATTAGAAATTAGCTATACCTTATGTCTGCAACAACAATTCAAACATGATGTTCTCAGATATCTTCTGATATGTCATTTCTACCAAACCCACAATAGACTAAAGGTGAGGTGATGGTGGAAATAAATATAGAATAAATAAAAGTTTAACATTTTAATCTAGAAAATAAAAACCTATTACTTCTACTTTATAAATTCTGCCTGCCTCACATTAGGAATCTACATCTTGTTGATATAGAAGAATGGGACTTGTGCATTAGAATTGAAAATAATTGTTATTGAAATTTTGAAAAATATCAAATATAATTTAAGGCTGATTACATGTCTAATCACCCGATAAAGAATTAAATTGATATCCACTTGATAAGATTTAGATAAAACGTGGCAGAATTAATTGTGTAATAATATCCTAATAAAACAAGAAAAAACAAAATCATTTACAAGTTTTCTTGAATTATTTTTTTGGTTTTATTAATTTATTGCTATTATAAGGCTCGGAAATCGCGCTTTTAAAAATCTTTTCATGCACCTATTTTTGAATATTTGTTAGCAAAAATACTCTTGTATATACCTATCATAATCCCTCTAACTATTAAAAACATTAAAAATTTTAATCTTAAACACTTTCTTGAGACTAGTCGACGTTGTTTAAATAAACAATTTTAAATTTTATCCATTATAGTATCAAACATTTTATTCTTCGGCCAATTCGGCTATCCTCAGGAACAATCTATTATAAAACAACTTTTATTACGTCTATGATCCTCAACAATTAATTAACAATATTATTTATAATTTATCTTACCTTGATACAATTTTTGGACTAAATAATTTAATTTGAGACTATAATGAATAAAATTTAAAATTTTTTTTAAAAATCATAACCATTTCTAAAGGTTTTATAAAAACACAATATTTAGATCTAGATAGGGATCAATATTGTTTTAAAATACTCTTAAATGCATCATCTACTAGATAAATTAAAAATATAGATGGATTTTTAACATGTTGAATTATTAAGGATTATAGCAGTGTATTGAAATTCAAAAAGTAACGGAGACTCATGCTAAACAAAATATTTTTGGTACTTTTTAAAGATTGTGAATCGTATTTTTTTTTTTATTAGAATAACGGTTTTTTCACCCTTGCGAGGTACCTCGCCAAACTATATAATGTTCAAAATACACATTTAATATAGTGATTTGTTTGTCTTTTTAATGTAGTTTAGAATTATTATTATATAGAATAATGAATTATAGATGAAAAACTGAGTTTCATTTAAATTCTTAAGTTAAACGCGGTGCCGCCCATATCGCTCATGACATTTATCACGTAGAAGAAGCGTTATGTATTTCTATTTGTTCTTTTCGGTTTTGATATCTTAATTTACTTGGTAAAATTGAATACAAGATAGGATATACCTTTTATCTGAGAGTACTTTAAAGAAGAATTTGAAAATAAATGAAATAAATATTTATTGACATCATTATTATTGGTATTACTTCGACTTTATCATGAGTCGTACCTATTTCTTTTACTACTGAAAGAAATTGAAGCCGGTTAAATGCAGCATGAAGTAGTTTATAATTTTTTTTAGGAGTAAACTGTTACTATGATATTTGTCAAAACAAAATTTTAAAATATGTATTTTATTTTATATGAAAAAAAAAATATCGGCTTATGAATAACTATATCCCAGAAACTATTCGACCAACAGATGTTAACAATCGCTCAAATTTAAGTCAAATTCACCAATAAAAGAGCTCATACTAACCATTTATTTTGTTTCATCCGTATTTATTTCGAACCTTGTTACTTACTAGAGTTCATCAAAGTAATTGTATTTAGTTTTATAGTTTCCTTGTCCTCACTTTAGCATACCCCGTCGGTATTTTACCACCTCTTTTCGGTATTCATCACGTTTTTGACAAAGTATTCTAATGCTAGATTAAATAAAATAAGTGATAAAGAATTGTTTTGTATCAAAACCTGACCGAACCTCATTCTTCTTATTATAATGATTACCAATTCAAAAATACTACAGTCATGGATTTTACTTTTAAAAAATGCGATTTAAAGATTTTAAACACTGAATGAAAAAATGAATGATTTTTTTTTAATTTGTATTTATTTTATAAAATTTACGGGTAAACGAAAATACACATAATCTTTTTTTAAAAAATCAGTTGTATATAATAAATATAAATAAAATATTAATAAGTAAAAAGTCTTTCTTTTTTTTTTATCATTTAAAAAATAATGACAATATATTATCTGTCAGCTTCGCTATGGCCTAATGCATAAAGTTCTTCTTCGGAGATATCTACTGAAAAATCTTCATTGTTTATGGTAATTTTGTTCAATATCTTATTATATCTTCTGGATTTACTCATGATGCTAGAGGGTATTAAAAGGGAATTGGTCGAAATAAAAAAAATTATTACCCTATTGTAGATACTTAATAATAAATATAAATTGTGTACGACAATTGAAACTTTCGCACACTGTCACTGCAGCAATCCTACTAAAGATCGTCTCTTGTTTCTTAGGCGACAAACATAAGGGATTTTATTGAAGAAATTAAAAGTCGACAATTAGGCCATACAATCTGCTTTTGTATACATTATCAACAGTGATCGAGATAAATTGGAAATATATTAGTAAAGACTTTTCTTTCACTCTTATATTTATTATTGGTGGAATGATTTTACAAACGAAGGAAACATATGATTGTTCATGAAATAAGCTTGCCCGTCGATTTGACGGGTTCGGTGAATATAGGAATACTCCGTACAAATTTCAAAAATTAGGAAACGTTTTGGTTAAATGATTAATTTACGATGCAGAATGTTTAAAATTAATGCAATATTTTTTTTAGATGTTTGAAATTCGTTGAATTTATGGATTCTATAAAAATAGTGTTGAACATTGGATGTTTTTGTACGTTTAAGGTGTGTCATACATTAAAAAAAAATTTCTTTAAGTTCGACATTTTTAGTAAATGGTTCATTCAAACATTATCTAGTAATTAGAATTGATAATCATTTTTTAAATAATGTAAAATTATGAAACAAATAGTTACGTAAAAATTATCACTTTATGCAAGAGTTACGTGAATGTTTTAAGGACTTCCATCTCGAAGACAAATGCCCAGACTCCTGATATAATAAAAAAATACGACAGGACATACTGTAGGAAACTGCGGCAGTAAACTTTGACAGAGGTTTAGTGATTACAGATGAGAACGGGAGCAGTAATATATCAACCGCTTGGAGGATAATCTCCCGATGATGAAGGACCGCCTTGACAAACAGCCTCAGCCGCCAGGAATAGACCTCACACCCTCCTCTTCTTGGGTAAGTAATTGGCCCGATCATCAGGAGTCATTACGGAGATGTCTCTCTGTATCATGTTATCTATCTGTTAACGTTTTGGCGAGTGGGTATTACACCAACCAGTGTAATACGTATGTATTATTTTCAAATCTTAATAATGTATGAATTAGAAATAGTATTCATTTATCTGTATGCATAGACTGTGAAACTAGGACGTTTGTGATTCAGGGTTTGCTTTTTAATAATAATAAAAATAAAAATTTTATGATGAAAGAAGTTTGTTACAAATTAGAGTATACTTTTACAATATACATCGGATGGAGTTTAGTGAAAGTAGCTGTCTTCTCAGTTTAATTATTGAACCAATAAGAACTAAAAAACTAAACAATGATAATGCTGTTTTTTAAATCCTTACTAAAAATAGACGGGTCCCAGGAAAAAATGTAAAAATTCAGAGTATTTGGATTGATCAAACGATGAGATCATTTAATTCGATGGGTTTTTGTATAATTTATAGCTTCGTAGTGGAAGGTATCTAGGATGAAAACATGTTATCTGTAGTTACTAAGCAAGTATCGAATAAATAAAGGCTGAAGGTTCTTATTTTGGGATATTGTAAGGAATATTGTAGTATCAGAGCTGGGGGAAAATTATTTATGAATAAAACTGTGACTAAATTGTCGTGGATAGAGTTCTTTATGTTCCAGTTACCTATGTTCCATGTTAATCACCTACCTCCTTTATCCTCAGTAATCTCCAAAAATCAAAAAAAGTTACATAGATCCTTCATCCACTTACCCTTTCAATTATTATAAACTATTTTATTAATCAAATTGAATCCTAATAGAACTCTTTACGTTCAATATTTTCTGAGATACAATTTTTAAAAACCAAAATAACAATTTTGTGGATGTATTTTGGCAAATATTTATAAAAATATTATTATCGTTATTATCATTATAGACCACATTATAGTGTAATTAACGATCTTCAAATTGATCCCTAATAATAATCTGTCAAATGGTTCCTGAAATGACGAAGGTTTCTCAAAATATAACTCATATTCAAAATGAGGCATAATGTCAAAATCATGTAAAAATATTTATAACTTTTGCTGATTACCTAAAAATATTCATTAAAAAAAATGAAATCTGTACCACTACAAGGGTAGAATACTTTGTAAGTCACCCAGTCAGGGGTGCAGTACTTAGTAACAAAGTACTGTTACTAGAACAACGGTTGTGCAAGGAGGTAATTGTCAGAATCACGCCCGACTTCCGGATTTTTCCATAATTAAGGGATTCATAATTACCCATTTAATTAGGTTGGGTGGACTTCTGAACATACTGGGCTGACTCACGGCTACAGTGAAACAGAAAATAATCATCTGCCACAGCCGGATTTGAAACCGGATCCTTGGAGTTAGTAGCCCAGTTCCTTACCATTGAGCCACCTGCTCCCAAGATTATTCATATTTAACTAAATAACATGATTACTCATTAATAGTCAACTTGATAAAAAAAAATTATTAATATTTTAAAAACTGTATCTCGGAAAATATTGAACGTAAATTGTTCTATTAGTATTCAATTTGAAGCAGGTCAAATGAATAATAAATTAGTTTGTAATAATAAGAAGGGGTAAGTGGATGAAGGATCTATGTGACTTTTTTTGAGTCTTTACTGTGGATAAAGGAGGTAGGTAGGTGCCTATCTAGCTAGCGTGAGGTACTCTAACCTCAAAATCCCATTTATAACTTAAATACAAAAAAAATTGAAATTTTTTAAAATTTACTATTTGTAACATAACCCTTTTTGTTTTCATGATATTTGCAAAATATGTTCTCAAAATACGGTCATATGGTTTGGAAAAACGTTTTCTGTTTAATGAAATATTTTACTTCATTTAATATCTATAATTACTATTTCATTTTTGCTTATTTTAATCTGTAATAAGTTACTGTAAAATGTATTTATTTGTTCATTACCATCTATTTATTATTATAAGGCAGAATTCTGTAGTTACCAAATTGTAAATAAATCTTTTATGTACTGAAAGTTTTTCTTTTATATTAATAGAAATTTAAGACAAGACACTGGTTGTACCTGCGAACTGCAAAGCCGCCTCTCTTAAATCTAGTCTTACAAACCCTTGAATGGACTAACATTCAAATAAAGACAAAATATTATACATTCTGAGAATGCCAGTTGTTAGACGGACTTAGAAAGAGTACTTTGAGAGGAAATACCCTAAGTTTTCCCATCGAACTGCGACTTAATATATTCAAGCACAGACTTTGGCCGTTTACTGATACCAGAAGAGAAGGGATTTGCTATTTGCTATATATTCTACTCCTTGATGTACGGCAGAACATCTTGCAGATTCTTGTTTTTCTGAATAGTGTTTAATAAGAATTTTTTGTTATTATGTTTGTAACAAATGTTTAAAAACAATAAACAAAGAACTACTATAAATATAAAATAATAAATTTTCATAGGATCAGAAAGGCTCAAGATCAAAAAGACTTCAAATTAAATAATAATTTAACTTATAGTCAATATGTAATTACTCATTATTTTTGGCTAATCAGACCATGTATCACTAATAATATTCATAAAAGACATACACAAAATTCGTCATAGTTCTGACTAAATTATATAGTTAAAGGACAAAATTCTATGTAGGCATCGCCTTGGTGTATAGGGTATACGACGACATAGAAAAATAAATTGAAATAATGCGAATATTATTATCATTCAATTTAAAAACTCAATCATATATAGTTTAATTGATATAGATAAAGGATTAATTATTAATCATACTTTTAAAAAATGAGATTTTTACATTTTAAAATCATTATCATATATCATATACAGTATGATATATGATAATGATTTTAAAATGTAAAAATCTCATTTTTAAAAAATGAGATTTTTAATCTATGTGCCAACAGTAGGAAAATTCTAACCACTGTAACGTCATTTGGACATGCACAAACATCATTGATTTAGCGATTCACACTTTAAAATTATATTTTTCACTGAAAGCATAATTTTTAGTGAACATAATTGACGGGGTTAGTTAATGAAGGGGTTATCTTACAAATAGTATATTTTGAGAAAACATAGATCAACTTTTTTTTTTTGGAGCTTGTTATATTTAAAGTCTAGGTATCTCAGTTATTAGCTCCTTAAGCACTTAGCAAGATAGGCACTTATCCTCTTCATTCAAAGTAAAGATTCTACTAATCAAAAAATGTTACATAGCTCCTTCATCCAATTACCCCTTCAACATAGTCTTCCACTTGGAACGCAAAATCACTACATTATTAATAACTAATTATTTGTAGGAGTCTTTTGGATTAAATATAACCTCTAATAAACTTAAAATTTGTATATTGCATTGTATTTACATCGACAATATCTTAACAAATATATAATCTTATTATTTAGATTCCATTATAATTTTTTATTCCTTCTTGCCAGCTTTAACCAAATCTTTCTAGTTTTGACACAGGGATAAACAACTTTTGTGTAGTCTTTATAGTAATAATTTTTGCAATCAGGTAATGCACAAGAACGATAAGGAATATAATTCATAATAAATTATTGCCTTAATAACAAATAAAACGAAATAAATTTCAATAATAATCGCCCTGATTAAATAAGCCTAGCATACGTTTATGTCGAAATGACGTCATACCAAAATAATATGCCATAAAAAAAAAAAATAATAAATTTTTGTGCATAGTTTGAGACTAAATTGCGACTTTTTAACCTAAAAATTCGGAGAGACTATCATTATAAAGTAAGCAGCATAAGACATTAAAAAAAAAAAAAAAAACCTAAAATACTATAGTGTTGGATTGGAGGTTCAGATGGTTCAGATGAACCATAACAATTTAAACTCATCATATTTACTGTCAGCCATGAAAACTCTCAAATTTAAAATTGAAAGTCATTTCAATTAAAAGTATTTTAATTACAATGAAAAATGTGTTTTGTTGTTGTCTTAATCAATTATCTTATGAAGAATTGATTATGAACTAATATAACAAATAAATAAAAATATAAATGAGAAGTTTTGTATTAAAAGTAAATTTATCCACTCTTGGAAAGTTATTACTTAAAAATGATCTCAAGTATATAATTTAATTTTTATTCAATTTTATTCATTTATTATTGACTTTCAACAGCTATTTGACAGAGGAAAATTCAAATTGAAATGAACTGAATAAATGTTAGGTGTAAAAGTTTAATTTGTCAAATGTTAATATATTTTTATAGAAAACTCCTCTATTCTATTGGATAAACATATAATTATTAAATAATTATATAATTGTTTGCATTTAATAAGTTTAATTACTACTACTTATAATTAATAATAAGGTAATTAGCTCACCCTCACCTTTCCTGTCCCGGTTCCTAGGTCGTGGAGGCTGGAAGCTGAGTTGGGTCTGCTCCATATGAGAGCTATCCCGGTAGTCAGTCGTCTCCGCCCAAACTGAAACAAAATATAATATGAATAATTATATAACAATATTATTTATTAAATAATGAAATAAAATTAAATTAATGTACATCTCAGGATGTTGCCAAGTCACATTTGTAGTCATAACTTGTCGTGACGGATCTAGACATTGTGAACCTGGACGAGATGATATTGGCCCTGTACGTTCCGATATTACATATTATTATTATAAGAAATATTAATTATGTTATATATAGTATTTGGGAGTAGGTGAAAGTACCACTTTATCTATTATATAAAGTGATACCTTTATGGTTACTAATGACGTCTTAACGAGATTTTAACCATTATTTTAAAAACTATAAGGAATGCATAACAATTTTTTATATTTTAAAGTGTAAATCACGATAAATGATGAAATATATAGGTGTTTTAACGAATCTATAATTTGTAATATTGAAATGCTTTTCATTATCATTTCAAGTTTTAATTTTTATCTATTCTTATAGAAGAATTGTAAATTTTTATATTTAATATATTTGAATATTAATATTATAAATGATTAATTTGAAAAACTTCGTTCTAAATTAAGATACACATGGTTCTAATTCAGTCAAGGGTTGTTCAAAGACTGGATACACTAGGAATCTGATAGAACTCCGAAACTTAACCTCATATAAATAGCTTAATAATATGAGACTATTTTAATATTAATAATAAGTAATACTATTTATTAATATATAACTTTTAAAAAAATTAAATATGTACCGCTACAACCGATTAAGGGTTAGCTGTGCAGTATTCTGTAAGGAAGTACTGTTACTTCCAACGGTTGGGAAGGTCATAATCACGCTCCACCGCCAGATTTTTCCCCAATTTAAGGGTACCCACTTCATGAGGCTATGTGGATCCCGGAGGTCTAAAAAACTTACAGGTTTGACTCACCCCTACAGTGAAACAGAAAATAATTATCCGCCACAGCTGGATTCGAATCCGGGTCCTTGGAAGTCTTTGGTTGTCAGTAGCACAGTGCTTTAATAAATAACTAATAATGTTTTAGTTTTATGATTAAATGAGCTTTGGACGTATATAAACTAAATATTTGAGTAATTGGGATCTCTAAGTAGTAGTTTTTTATGTATAAATTAAGTTAATTTATGATTTGTTTTTATGACTAAAAAACTAGGTCTCTGATCTCGGAGAGGAGTATAGAACTTAATGTTAGAAATAAGAATAAATACATGGTTCATAAATTGAAATTTTTGTCTGGCAAGCATTTACAAGGTTCCAGTTTCATATTACATGTTCATATTCCTTATGAACATTATATTCTTAAAGATAATTATCTTTAAACAATTGTTTAAAGTTTATTATTTAACATTATTTTTAAAAAAAGGAAGAAAATAAAGGGGGGGGGGGAAAGAACCAATGAGATTAAAAAAAAAAAGTCATGTTCTAATGTTATATACTAATACTGTTTGTAATTATTATTGTATACTTATATAGGGTTATTTGTCGTAAGATTGAAAATATCGTCTGATTGGACTAAAATAAGTATGCTGTGTGACTAGCAGTCCAATGAAGTTGGGCGGCACAACTTTATATTTATATTTTAATAAAGTTTTTCCCCTTCCTTTATTATAAATAATAAAGACACTCGTGCCACTGTTTCCTGACCAGGAGCGGTTTAAGGATAACGTAAGGTAATTGTAAATCAGTAATGGAGGAGAATAGAGGAGCTAATCTTGAATAAAGCCCCAACTAAGCCGAGGACCTACGAGCACCCTTACTTCATTACATTACCTCCCCCCACTTACATAATCAAAGGATTTGTAACTAAGCCCCTCATCATTATATTCCTTGTACAGTTTTAACTTTTTTTATTTAAGCTTCTAATTTTTCTGAAGACAGGCGAGTGTGGATGAGAAATGAGGACGTCTTAATGGTCTGAATATTCTGGAGACATTTCTTACATTTAATTCTAATCTTGATAGTATAAAATTAAAATTATGGCCTTACGATGTGCCATATATATATATCATAATATATATGATAAAATGAGCTATGATACGTTTCAAACAGATCGACTTTAAGGATAGTAACGAATCTGATAAAAAATAAAAATAGTACTGATAGACTTAGCAAGGAGCGTATCCCTGAAATGTTAATAAATACTGAATCGATGGATAAATGTTCGAGTGGTAAACCGAAACGTAGATAGTAGGATTGCGTTAAAACTGATTTTATAGATTCGGTTTGAAGAAGCGTCACTGGACAGATTTCATAGAACGTGGAAACGATTGGTAGTATCGGCATGGAACCTTCGGGTTCGCAAAGCCTTTATTATTATTGTTATACATATTTTATAATTATCATGTTTTTAAATTGATTACCTGAAGAAAATTTGCCATATGTGATAATTATAAACAAATTATAAGACTATAAGAAATGAGACGCAGAGTCCTACACTACCCTGGTTCAACCTTCCTAACCTCAACAATTTTTAGAATTTTCATTTAGTTTTCGCTGGGTCTTAACATTGACTTGTACTCTTGGAGGGTATTTTTGGTTTCCTAATCTACAGTTCTTCTCCAGAGCACCCAACACTGAAATTTCAAATGTAATTTTTTTTTTTTTGTATTTTCTGGATTCTGATAGTAATTGAGATTTTAAGATGAATTTGTATAAGAAACTTTTTAGATCCAAGGCATCCAGAACGTGTAAATCACCTAATACCAGTAACTTTTACTCTTTTTTGAAGATTTAAGTGCAAATACTGCGCAAAATTTAAAAATTCTAAAGAACAAAATCTTTTCAGAATATAATTTTCCTTTGGAAACGGTAATCGCAAGTATTTATTAATTCACTCTTTTACAATCATTTTAGTCGGTAGACGTTACTCAAGTAACTGATTCTTATATAAAATTGGATTATAAAAATTATTTTATTCTTTATATTTTTCCAATTCCTTTGTCTACGCGAAAAACTTCAAATCTCATTACAAATTGTTTTCAGTTCCTATCTCTTCGAGACGCATCGGAACAAAAAAAAATGCTGCATATCAATTCATATTAAAATTCGATTTAATATCTGGACCTGTAAAAAAAAAAATCCATTCTATTGGAAATTCCAGATTTAGTTGTGTTGGGAAAGAACTGAAGAAGATTAGAAAATTTAAAATACCCTCAAAATATCAAATGTCACTGTTATAGCCAAGCGAGAATCTAATCAACAACTTTGAAAATTGTAGGGCTCAGGGGCACATTATAAATATGAAAATTTACCAGTTTTAATAAAACAACTACAAAATTAACTTATTTAACACAAAAAAATTTACTTAATTTAAACTAGAAAATTTACTTATTTAAATGTGTTTTAATAAAATTAATAATTGTTTTAAATAGTTGGTCTCGGATTTACTTCATAATATCCTAACTGATAAAAGACCAACTAAAGATAAAAAACTAACTGAGATGTTAAAACATTAACTGTTTAAACATCCATCATATTCATGTTATTTATGGTCATAATACATTTTTTTTTTTAAATAAACAAATAAAACCAATTAATATATTTGAATGGAATATGGTCCGGGTGCGGTAAAAAAAAAAACTCAAATAGTAGATAATTATACTATTTTATTGAGCCAACGTTTCGCCCCACGTTGCAGGGCTTCGTCAGGGCTGTTTTGACGGCAGTCAAAAATAAAGTCAAGTCAAATAAAGTTGTCTTTATTTTTAACTGCCGTCAAAACAGCCCTGACGAAGCCCTGCAACGTGGGGCGAAACGTTGGCTCTATAAAATAGTATAATTATCTACTATTTGAGTTTTTTTTTACCGCACCCGGGCCATATTCCATTCATCTATACACACGGTCAATCAATAATCTGCCAATTAATATATTGGCATATAGACGTTTTTAACCCTATAGAGTGTATTCATTATTAGAATGGCAGATCTTATATGAATTTACAATCTAGATTTTTTCTAGGATACCAACATAGTCGGACCATTTACGTGTCGGTTTGAATGAAAATAATAAAGGATTTTCAGGAAATATCTTTAGTAATATATTTAGGCCTTAAGGACCTTGGAGGTACAAAGTACAACGCTACAAACTCGAAAGACCCGGGTTCGAGTCAGGCTGTGGCAGATAGTTATTTTCTGTTACACTGTAGCAGTCAGTAGAGTCAACCCTGTGGGATCTTGATCCCTCCTGAGGTCCCAGCCTCATAAAGTGGGTACTATTAATTGGAAAAAAATCTCTTGGTTAAGCGTGATTTTGAAAAAATGAATTTCTTGTATAACCTTTGTTCTAAGAACAATGCTTACATACAATGTACTGAACCCATGACCCTTGAAGGGTCTTTAATGTCCCATTACTGCAACAGATTAAGATTATTAAATCAGGGCTTTCCAATAAGCGATGGAAATACTAAATACACTGAAGATATAATTCATAAACCTTTATCTTCCTTATAATAATTAAAATTAAAATCTTGTTAAGAAGTCGTTAATAAACACGAAGAGCACCACTTCTAGTAAAGCCGAATGTGAACAATCGCGGTACTTCATGTGTTTCAGGCACGGATTTATTATTATTATTTTTTTTAATGATTATTATCTCTTTTTTTCATCGAATAATGTTAACAGTCTTGAAATATTAAGTTAAAATTAATTACATTCTCGAGTGTTCTCTAAAACTCTTATCGTTCGTAATCCGCCATTAATCCTCTAATTTGTACCGATTTTTAAAAATGACAAATTGGTTTGTTAAAAAACTAAAGCTGTAAATCGTTAATTTCTGAAGTCGATCGTGTATACATGGATTTTAAATATGTCCTTCTAAGAACTATAATAATAAATTTAACATATCTTATTAAATAAATATATAGTAATAAATATTTAGCTTATAAATACATATTAAAAAAAAAATATATCGTTCTATTTCTATGAATCACTTCTAGGGTTTCCTGTCAAAAAGACATATTTACCTCGCCATAATCTGTTTAACTATTATAAATAACAATTGAGGGGTACGTGACAATCATTTCAGAGAAGTTAAAATAATATATAATAATAGACTTTTGAAGGTTACTTTTGTTGTTTATGTAGATGAAATTTATAATTTTTGTTGTAGATTTTCTTAACCGCGTCACTGTTATTAAAAGCTGTAAATTAAATTATAAGAAATAGAAGAAAAAATAATAATAAAAAAGAAAACCGGGTGATTTTGTAAATATTCATAGAATACTAAAAATTCTATGATTCAATAAAAACAATATTTTTTTGAAGACATTGATTAGTATGTGATAAGTCGGGCATCAATTTAAATCCCAATAAATCCCTGTATAGTGAGATAGACACCACGGAAGTTCCGAAATATGGGAAGATTTTTTTGTTCCTTGTTCACTTCCAGCGATCGGGTTACAAGAACAGAAGAGGCGAACTATAAGATCTCGAGAGATATCTTCCAAATGTGGACAAATGTGTGAATGCGGATGTGAGGCCACCTCCAGGCTGCGGCATCCAGTTGCTTCTTACAAAAAAAAATGAGTAGACATCGGCTATTAACGTATCCGTCCTTGGGTGATCTATGGGTCCTCTCCGGTCCTCTCGTGTCACACGACCGTTTTCCCGTCTCCACCTCTGTTTTTTGTATTGTACGACTTAATTTTTACTAATGACATGTAAATTATGGCTTGTAGGATAAAAAAAAAAAAAGTAGATCTAAAAGACGAAAATAAATCCTCTGTTCAGACCACCCAAACAGTTGTTACCGCTTAAGAACCTAATGGAAGTCAGATATTCTGTCCTGCCATTCAAGCTGCAGATAATTTAGAACAAAAGGCAACGTATAGTAAATAAGTATTCATACCTTATTAAAATAACAAAGATGTATAAAAACTTAAACAGAAGTCAAATGCCAGATTTCGTCCCTTAAACTGTAATAAATCGTAATTTAGAAAAAAAATTTTTTTGTATAACATAATACAAAAAAAAAAAATAAATAAATGCTTCCTTCCAGACACATCTCTAAAGAATTTTTCAAGTCATAAACAAATATACAACAAAAAAATGAGGGTTGGGACGAAACGTCGAAATGGGAAGAAATGATGCATTGATTTTTTAAATTATCAAAATCATTTATTTAATTTTTTTTTAGTTACGAGGTATCACAGCTTACGCAACGATATACTAACAGAAAAAAGTGTCGAAATTCAGTTTTAAGGATTACCGTTTAAGTGACATTGTCGGTCTTAAGTAAAAATACAACAATTTTCTAGAGAATATCTTCTTTTTTTTTTGAGAACTTGAAACTTATAATAATTGTATTTACATTGAGAACTTTAAGTAGTAAAACTAATTATTATCAGTACTATTCCATTAAAAAATAGAAAATCGGAAAATTATACACTTCATTAAATTCCACCTTCTCATAGCACCAATGAAATGTAAATTATTTTCTTTCTAGAATAAGATATGAGTTTTATTGTAATTATTTTTTAAACAAAAATCGAAGAATATTGCAAGTGAACAGTCTATTAAATTTTTATTCCACAAAGGTAAATCTCATTATGATTATAAAACCTATAATTATGTGAAAAATAATTACACATATGGTGTAATATTAACCATACTAGAAAAAACTACTAATTTCTGTCACCAATATGAATAAAATTAGAATTAAAAATAACGGTAAATAATATTTAACTAAATGGTTCCGTTTTTAAGATACTGATTTAATTATTGTATTTTATAATAATATGATTATATTATACATCTTTAGTACTATATAATATTATAAATTACACCAATAATGTTTTATTCAGCAAAATTATAATTTTATTGGTTATCGAGATATTAATTTAAAGCTTTTATGATGTACCCTCTTTATTATATTAATTTTTTTTTTCGTTTTTCTGTCTTAGCAACGTAACTATTATTTTTTCTAACGATTATTATGATATATGTACATCTAAAATATTTATTGATATTTTCATTATGATTGATTTAGATTTTCATATGACTCCCGGTACTAGTTATCATTCATATTCAGTTAAAATTAATATATTATTTTTATAACGGTCATATATCGATATCAATAACAGATTACAGCTTATAAAAAGGGAGAAAAATTATAAAATAACGGAGAGCTAAATAACATTCTATCATACTGACGGTTTTATATCTTATTGATTGGATAAGATCGATTAATTGTAGTGTTTAGTCATTTTTTTTTTAGTTTATTATTATATTATCTGTATTATTATTTTAAAAAATATATATAGTATTAATCTATGTCAAATTACTCTTATGAGAAGTGCTGAATTGAGAAAACTGTATTTTTGACTTTCACTGATATTCAATATTCTCTGTGCACTGATTAAACAATGACATGTGAGATAAAATCCAAAAAAAAAAAAAAAAAAAAATCAGAACGACAAAACCTTAATGGAAGCGATTGAAAGGGAATTGGAACATTGCTAAACAATTAGAGGGATCCGGGGTGAAAAAAGTTGCCAAACCCGAGCACACACATTAGCTCAGTCTCGTTTACATTTCACCTCATCGTTTTTTATGTATTCCCTGTTCCCCTGTCCATCTATCGTTGAGGTCACCTCTGACTTAACAGTGCTGATATATTTACAATAAGAGAGTTTTTTAGTTTAAAAAAATTACATATGTGTCAATAATTAAAACTAATGTTATGGACATAATTGATTTTTGGAGTAATTGTTACAAATGTTAACGTTAATTTGTGTTCAATTCTAAGACTCAAGCCTCTCATACAGCAGCAAACAACACGTTGGCAATTAAGGCATCAGGACTTAAATTAATAATCCTACATAAATGTTTGCTGTGCAGAACCAGATAGTCCATCTCACAGCAATAGCTTAAAAATTATCAACCTAAGAGAAATATTCAACCCAGTTTATAAATAAAGGTTTATAGTTAAATATGATTTTTTTGTTTTTAACATAAACCATTCATATCGTACAATGCATAAGTAAAACATTTATGAGACAATTGTTTTTGAACTTTGGTCGCATGGTTAAGGTAGCAACATTTTGGATTTTTAATCAGTGATGCAACATATTCAATTTATACGGTAGTGAGACATTGCCTCTTATTGGCACCCGTAAGAAAAATTATGAAACGTTTGAACTCTGTTCTCATGGTGATAGTATACCCAAAAATGGGACAAGGAATCGGGAATTCGGAGAAGAAAATACTGCCAGAAAAGCAACAGTAGTCGCGGTTGATATGAAAGTAAAGAGATTACAATGGAAAATATATGTGGCAAGAAGCCACCCAATTCGACCTCTCTTTCAAACTATGAACGCCTCTGTCTTAGGAACCAGACCAAGAAAGAAACCGAAACTCAGGAGGGCAAAGAAGGAATACCGCTTGACAAAGCGAGAAGCCATCGTCAGTTAGTTATTTTTGGCATTGTAAAGAGAATAGAAAACCTCTTTCAAATAAAATGAATCCCCAAATACTAGATTTAGTAGAAACTCCACTTTAGATTTGTACCAATGAAATGTTATATTCAAATATAATGATGTTATATCATATAATGTTAGACTCTGAAGTATTGTTTATATTTTGTTTAAGAAGTGCGTGCGAGGTAATGGTTGGGATCTCGTCTATCTAAAGTCAAATACTTTATTATTATTATTTTTAAGTTGTTTACAATTGTAACAATTAGTGACCTTGTTGATAAGGGAAACACAATGGAATTGGAGGTTGTGAAGAAGCAGGGCGACTGGTAAAACAAGCGTGCAAACTTTCTTATCGGAGTCCAAACATCCTCTCACTTAAAGCTTGAAGAAGGTATCAAAACTTTAGAATCTATAAAATTACGTAGTAAAGCAAGGGTAGAATAAAGTTGAGAGGGACTTCTTAAAAACTATTGCCCACGGACCTAACAAGGGAAGCTTATGTAACCAACTCCAGACTTCTGACAGAACAGGAATTTATCTCTAAGCCTATCTGCACTGAATCGGGATCAAACCCAGATTAAAACGTTATATGCTTTTAGTTCATACTACATCAACATTAATAGCATACTTGAATATAATACTTACACTTTCTTGAGACTTCTTATTAATGTTTAAATAAAACAAATTTTATCCAATTTTAGTCTCAAAACCATCTATAATTCTTTATAAATAAAAAGGACAGTCTATCACAAACAGCTTTTATTATACATATAATTTTTAACAATTTTAAAGAAACAAGAATACCTATAATAAATTATTACCATACAATTTTAAAACCACATAAATTTTAAAAAACGTTATGCAGGCTATTCTGCCCAGTTCATTATTTTCAGTCCTAAACTACCCTGTGAGACATTAAAACATTAGGGAGTCATATAATTTTATTAATAAGCAATCCTCAGCTTATTTCTAATAACCTATTTTGTTAATTCTTCATATTAAATTAAAAATTTAAATTTTGTATTACAGTTAATTCTCATTATTATAATTTATATCCTGCATAAAGTTTTTAAAAAATTCATGTGTTTCTAAAATTGTATGAAAGTTATGATAATTTATTAATAATACTGTTGTTTGTTTAAAATTGCAAAAAATCATATGAACAATCATACCTATTTTCTAATAAATTGTCCTTGAGTACGGCCGAATTGGTCGAAATGTCGGACTTATAATGAAATATAGATGGTTTTGAGACTAAAATTGGTTAAAATTTATTTTATTTAAACAACATACTTGAAGCTAATAAGAATTAAGATGTCAGGGCTGTGGTAAAGAGAAATAAAAAGTAGATCTCAAAGGCTTATTTATTGCCGACGTTTCGACCTACAATTTAGGTCTTCATCAGGACTGATGTGACGAGTGGAGACGTACACAAAGGGACTAAAACCAGGGGAGTGTTATAACTTCACATTCTCTTATTCAGGGTTCCCTATTGGGGTTTAGCATAGTTATGAGCTTATTCCATGGGTCCGTGGAATAATTTAAGAATAGTTCATTTCACGTTAACTCAACATTGTTTTGAACCTTACCATATCATTTTTTAAATATTCCATAGGTTTTTTGTTGGGTTTTGACACTATATTTGTAGATATAAAATACAATAGTGTCGGGGATTCTGCCATTTTACTACTTGTAACCTAAAGAGTTCCGATGCCAAAAAAAGTTCTCTAAATAATATCATTTCGCCAAGCTTTATTTGAATATCAAATCCTTAAAATAAATGAATGTTGTAGGTAATTGATTAAACAATTCATTTTTTTGTAATGATGCAATTATTAAATTTATGAGTATACTGAAACTGATGCTTGGCATACTGAAACAAGCAAAAGAATTTAGATCGTCATTCTATAAAAAATAAAATGAACACACCCTTCCATTCTTTATTTACGGACCTCCGAGCTAATTTACAAGCGTTTAATAACCCTGTGAAGACTAACACTTGTTCTATTTCGCAGCACTTCTTGGATCCATAAATCAGCGATGACATTACAATATGCTGTAGAAGATGCTAATTCCCCCGTCATTACCCTAGGACCACTGAAGGAACACTGGTGCGTGTCCCCCTTCGCCCTAACGAAGACACATCACGCTGTCATCGAGGCCACATCATCCGAACATAAAATTATCGTCGCGGGAGGAGAAAAAACTGCTCGGGGAAGGATGCAATGATGCGGTTGGGGTAGCGAGCGTGTTTATTCGCACCATGGGAGGTCGTCATGTGTCCGGTGGGGTAGATTACGGAGTGCTAACGCAGCGTGAAGTATAGGAGAGCGGTTTTTCAAAAACGGAGTTAGCACCCCGTACTCGAATTGGCTGTCACTTTTATGAAACCATTATTCTTCGTATTAGAGAATTTCCATTTAACGTAGCGGAAAACTGGTTACGGCAAACATGTAGCACTCCTGCATGCGTTAACGGTCCCCTAAAATGAGATACCCCAAAGTTTCATAATAACATCATTCATAAATAAAACTTTTTATTATACCAAATATGACTTTTGAACTATTTTGATGTGAAATGAAAATTTAGAAATCATTTAAGTATCCGTACAAAAAATAAAAGATAGAATCCAAAATGTTTTATTTGCTTTTTTTGAAAGATCGTAAAATCTTTCCTTAAAACTATCTACTAGCAGCTCAAGAACTTACTTTGATAAAAAAATTCAGTATTTACGATCAATCATATATTTTCAATGCAGACAAATAACTTAAAAGAATTAGTTAAACGAAACTCATTTAAAATTTTTTTTTTAATAATTTATTTATTGTTATTTACAACTGTGTATATATATATCAAGTAAATTTGCTGTCAGTGATATAATGACATGATAAAAACATGTGGAGAATCTACCCATTGATAGAACTCCAAAAACATTTCTAAAGGAGAAGATCTCGAGGCCATCTTCTTTTCAGACGTCTAGGAGGATTATTAGGTAGTGAAGGAGAAGCCAGGTTAAAAACGAGTTGGTTTGGGTGGTTGGGAAGTTTATTATGGAAGGATTGGTATCTGGTTCTGGCCAAATCGGCAACATAGGGGACATTGAGGTGGTGATTGATGATTTGATTTGTGACAAAGTAAGGAGCATTATGGATTTTACCAAGGATTTTGGACTGTAAGGATTGGATTCGGGAGGAATGCGATGGTTTAGTGGATCCCCATAGCTCAACTCCGTATGTCCAGATAGGCCTTACTATTGTCATGTAGATTTGTCTTTTGTAATGGATTGGAAGTTTGGACCGTTTGTTGTAATAGTCGGAATCGACGAGCAGTTTCCTGTCTTTTCAGTCTTGTATGAGGATTCCATGTCAGTGGTTTGTCCAGATGTTATTTAAAAGTAAAATTTAATTTAAAAATAAATGTAACGACTAACTTGGAATCCTTACACAAGACTGAAAATACAGCTGCACGTCGATTCCGACTATTACAGCACTTACTAGACAAACGGTGTAAACTTCCAATCCATTACAAAAGACTGATTTACATGACAATTATAAGGCCTATTTGGACATACGGAGTTGATCTTTTGGGATCCACTAAACCCTTAAATTCCTCTCGTATCCAATCCTAAATCCTTCGTAAAATCCTCAATATTCCTTACTTTGTCACAAATAAAATCATTTATAAAGACCTTAATGTTCCATATGTAACCGATCTAGGCAGATATTAATCCTTCCATTATAAACTCTAACTCTTGCTTCTTCTATTCCTGACAATTCTCCGAGGCGCCTGAAAAGAAGATGACTTCGAGACCTTCTAGTGTAGAAATATGATTAGATTGATGAGACTGATTATCGGGAGGGTCTGGACTCGTAAAAGACAATATTATAAAAAAAAAATTTAAGATAGAATAAATAGATAAAAATAAATAATAATAATATATAAATAATTCTTAAGAGGAGGGAAAAAGAAAAGTTAATCACAAAACAATGAAATTTATGGATTTAATAAAATAAATAATAGACTTCTAATGGGGAGGGGGGAGTTAATTTAAGAAAAAGACGAAGAGAAAATAAAAAATAAAATGTAGAATATGAGTAATAGAATTGATAAATATAGAACTTATAACAGGATGTCTTGCAGCAGTCTGGGCTTGGAAGTTGGATTTCGCAAGTTGTAAGTCACTGCTTCTTTAACTGGAAGTGGAATTTTATGAACCGTTTTTTTATACAGTTTCGATCAATGCCATTTGTAATTTCCGATGCATATTAACTTAACAACGGTGAAAAATACACTAGGTATGTGTGGTAGCCTTACAGTCCAGTAAGAAGTCTAAAAAAAAAAAAAATATAAATCTTTTAAAACCCACAGTTAAATATGAGTAAATAGGAAATGGAGAAAATATATGGAAGGAATACGCTCACATATTTCTTAAAAATTTGAGGAAATAATTAACTGAATTTTGAGGGACAAAATTTAATTTTAAATACTGATACTAATAAATTAAGAAAAATGAATTATATTAGAAAATAATTCAGCTATTCATAATAACGCAGTTTGTATAAATCATTCGTGTTATGTTTATGCACAAGTGTCATTAAGCACCCGTGTTATGTTTATTACTATGGAAAAAAGAAAGAAAATGAGACACCTTAAAATCATGGAAAATAAATCAGAGGTTACAGCAATATCAACCAATCAATAAAAACCAGCATTTTACATGAGTATTTTTTTTTCTTTTATAAGAATGATATTCGAAATCCTTCAAAGTGATGGACACCTTGATTATTATTGGCAAATATGAATGTTTAACAGCTGATTTTCCGATAAGATATCAGTAATTTCTACAGTTGTTTCAGCTGTTACCGAATGTCATACACGCCTTTGTTTGTTGTTACGTCTTTGTAGGTGTGCATATCCAGAACAAATGAGATAATTATGTTCAATGGGATCGGGAAAAACATACCAGCACAAATTAATAACTCTTTATTTATATTTTCTAAATATTTTAACTTATTTAAACATTTTATAAATTTTTTTAGTTGACTAATATTGTAAAAGCTGACTATGGTGATAACTACAAAATGTTTTATTTATATTTTTTTCGATTTCAATATTTAATATTTCATCTTATTACACAAACTAAATAGCAAATATTTGTAATATTCAATCCATCTTCCATATTAGAAGTTAATTATTTAGAAGAGATGGGTTGATGTAAAAAACTATTTAGTGCCTAAAAAAAATAAAATTAAAATCTATACCGCTACAACACACGAAGGGTTAAGGGTGCAGTACTTTATAAGGAAGTACTGTTACTAGACCAACGGTTGTGCAAGGAGGTGATTTGGTCAGAATCACGCTCGACCGCCTGATTTTACCCAATTAATGTTACCCACTTCAAGAGGCTGGGTGGCCGCAGGAGGGCTTCATAACCCATAAGGTTGGCTCACTACTACAGAGTAATAGAAGATAATTATCCGTGATCCCTATTAGTGACTATGTAGTCTAAAACAATTTAGGTGTTCATCAATACTTAAACGAGTGACAGCGCTCAACATCCCATTGAAGCATAATGAGGACGTACAACATGGGTCCAATCGCAGGCAAACGTACTCTCAATCAAAGTTTAGATCCTTTTTTTATGGCTACTCATACCATCTTCTCCAAATAATTTATCTTTTCTTTTGGAGACAATCAAATTAATTAAACAAAAAAATGAAATCTGTACCGCTATAATACTTTGTAAGAAAGTACTGTTTCTACACCAACAGTTGTGTAAGGAGGTGCTCAGTGGTCTGATTTACACTCGACTGCTATTTAAAAATTATATTCCTTAGGTATAGTCTTTGTAAAAATTTGAATTTGTTTTTAATAGAAAATGCGCGCTAGCCGTTTAAAAAATACTGTCTTCCCTAAAAACGCTAATTCTGACGAGAGTGTACAAAAACAAAATAACAGAAGTGGAAACTTTTGACTTCTGGATATAAGCTATTCAATAATAAAGAATAAAGTAATAAATGATAATTTAGATATAGTGATTATAATATAGATATAAAAACAAAAATGTATACAACTACAGCCCATGTTAAGGGTGCAGTACTTTTAAGGAAGTACTATTACTAGCCCAACGATTGTTTAAGAAAGAGATTTGGTTAGAATCACGCTCAACCGCCAGGTTTTTTACCCATTGGTTGCCAATTCATGAGACTGGGCGGACCCGAACCCACAGAACTGACTCATTAAAGTGAAGCAGAAAATATTTATCTACTATATAAACAAGATTAAAAAGTATTTCTTTTTTATTCTTTCAATGAGTATTTACACATAGTTTACATAATTATTTGGGAAGGAACAGTTTAGCTCTTCATTTCACAAGCAATTCCCCAGCCACTGATCTCCTGGTAAAGAGGCCTTAGAACAGAGTAGACAAGATGATGAATGTCGCTTACTAACTAGCGCATTGTCCCCCAGGGGTGGCTCCTTTATATGCATCCTGATGAGGGGATGATGGTATCAATAACCGGGGATCACCCTGTGTCGGTCGGCTAATCCTCCCCGGAATTACTTTACGGGGGTGTTGCATTGTGTGACGTGTAATTATTACTAACGTAGTCGTAAACAGCGGATAACAGGGGGTTAGGGCTGATGGTGGCGGTAGGCGGTGCAAGAGAGGGTGGGTGGCAAACTGGCGTGTGTGGGTACAGGTTGTCTCTGTGTTTATCATTACATTATACCAAAATATGCTTTAATCGATATTTATGTTTACTTTAGTAATATAAATGTTTTTATTATTTTTAAAACGCCCGTCAGCGGCGAAAAGAGCTCATATAGTAATTACACTATTTATTATGAACCCCACTTTGCAGGATTTCGTCTAAGATAAAAAAGACATAAGTATATTAAATAATTTAACGAAGTAAGAGAATCGATAACATGAAATAAAAATAAAATAAGGATAGCTAAATATGATTTAAAATACGTGAATCTTTATATATAAATGAACAAAATAAATTAAAGAAAATAAAAATAATATGGAAAGTATAAATAAATACGAATTATAAAAAATTATTAGGCATGTTAATGAAAACATGTATAACACTAATAACAAATAAAAAAGAAATATAAAAATACAGGACATACTAAAAGGCTCATAATACAATAAAGGTCAAGAACAAATGAAAATAATGAACAAAAAAGGACACCCACCTTACTGAATGGAGGTTAAGTACAATAATAAGCTAAAGATGGATGCCAAGTACCAACAGAATAAGAGAAGTGAGGGAATGGCGGTTTAGAAAATGTTACATTTGATAGCAAAAAAATAAAATAATGTTAAACTAAAGGTAATAGTTGAATGTTTAAGAAAACATTAAATATTGGCAGACACCAAATGATAATATACACAATAAGAAAGAGAAATTATATACAAATAGAAATAGATAAAATACAATAATGAAATAACCTTTAAAAGAATGGATACAATGAATATAATATAGTAAAGAAAAGAAAATGTACAAATTTGAATAGTGGTACAAAGGTCTTGTAAAATTATATAATAAAAGCATTAATCTTAAAGTAATAAATGTAAGTATAAGGTGGAAGTAGAATATGAATATGAAATATAAAATTTATATTTTATTTTGTAAGGGATGTCGGTCTGAGGATTTGTAATTATAACGCGTAGGGAGTTCTCAAATAAAAATCTCAAAACTAAAAAAAAAAAATAAATGGGGCAAATAAAAATTAAGTTATTTGGTTATATTTATAATGGTATAAAACATATAAATAATAATATATTAATCATCCAGACTACTATAACTATTATAATTAGTTTAATCATTTCGTTTTATCGCAAATAATTATACAGTTTGTTTTAGAGTTAAGTTTCCTACCCGAAAAAATGAATAAAGGATTTATTCAATGCTTAATATCTTGGAAACTACTTACCGTTCGATAAAAATTAAGTGCTTCTTTAAAAATAAAATAAAATAACTTGACTGAAATTTGAGCCCTAACATGAAGTGATCATGTTCTACATTTCTTAACTAAAGTTTTTTAAACACCAATAGTTTTTTTTAAATAAAGAGGGACAAAAATTGATTTTTTTTTTCACAAAAATTGATTTTTATTGATAAACTGTCGATTGACACGATTTTTTTTTGTATTCATTGCCATAAAACTACTGCTTGTTTCACGCATTTCATGGCCATGCCCTTCAGAGTTCCTGATTCAAATCTTTTCAAATAGTCAGGTCAACTTCGAAAAAGAAAATAATCAAAATCAATACTTTTTTATTTTTATTATAACTATAGCTATAATTGTTATTTATTTAATTCACTATATCTATATTATTAGGGTTATAGATATCCACTATATCTATGTTATATTATATATTGGGGAGCGCAGTGGCACTGTCGTATGTCAGGATACTACTAACTTCAAGGACCCAGGTTAGAATCCGGCTGGATAGAATTGTTTCCTGTTACACTGTAGGCGTGAGTCAACCCTGTGGGTTCCGGAGCCCTCCTGAGAGAGGCTGGGTGGACTCTTAAATTGGGTACCCTTACTAAGGTAAGAAAACAGTCGACTGCCTTGAATTTTACCAAATCATCACCACTTCCTTACAAAGTACTGCACCCTTAACCCTTAATGGGTTGTAGTTGTACAGATGTTTGTTTTTATATCTATATTATTATCACTATATCTATATTATCATTTATCACTTTATTATTTTTTATTGAATAGCTTATATCCAGAAGGAATACGTTTTCACTTTTTGTTATTTTATTTTGGTACACTCTCGTCAGAATTATAGTATTTAGGGAAGACAGTATTGTTTAAACGGCTAACGTGCATTTTCTGTTAAAAACTAATTCAAATTTTTACATAGACTATACCTAAGGAATATAATTTATACATAAAATTCACATAATTTTATCTTTATATCTTTAAATCCTATTAAACATTTTTATTTTCTTCATTAAAAAATTACGTAAAAAATCAAAGCAAAATGATTACAGGAATTAACAGTTGAGAAAAGACAGAACGTTTTTCCTGCTTGTTAATACCATATCGAAAGGTTGATTGAATCGATAGTTGTAAATATTGTTAGTTGGTCAGACAATAATAGCGTTATAATGTGTAATGGGTAATCCGGGAGTAATCCCTTGGCAGCCCCGGGGCGGTCCAATCTAATCCACTCTCCTGGCACGTGGCCTATCTCCTTCGGGTCTTTACCCTTCGCTCCGTTTGCTCAGGCGGGTTGGTCCTTCATGGTTTTGTTGCAACTTATAGTTTTAGTGTGTTCAGCAAACAGGTTGTTAGTCACGTCATATAATCGTAGAAATTATTTGATAATGTAACTCTCGCCTTCAGAAGATGCGTCAAATTAGTGATGACTTCTACGTTTCGTTGACCTCAGACTAAAAGAAGTGAAAAATCCTAACGTTTCGGCATTCTGGCGACAAGTTGCTATAATAGATAATAGATTTCGTAGGCGGTGACATATCTTGCTCATTGAGAAATGCTTGCCACTAATTTTATCTCTATGAAAAAAAAAAAAATTAAACTGTATTGCTTCTTCTTAGTTTATTTTATTTTATATAAATTGGAATATTTATAAGTAGTTATCATATATTATATATTTTTTAATTGCTTTTTTTTTTTTTAAATTTCAAAACTTTATTGATAAATATTACAATCTGCCATTGTTGAGCAATAGGTAATAGTGATAACTGATCACATTCATACTAAAATAAATTTAAAAAGAAAGAAATAAATAAAATCTCTCTCCAAATATATATAAACAGAAGGATAAAAATCTTCATGAAAAGAAAAAAAAAATATAATAATAATAAAATAAAAATAATCAGTAAGTCACATTTGTACTTTTTAATACAATATTTACACTATCGACCTAAGTATCCCCGAGCCTACTCTATCCCCCACGTACGAGGGGTAGAGCAGAGCTCTTTGTGATCCCTCTCACCACCTCACTGTTTGAGCAGTTGTCTCAAAAAAAGTAAAATGAAATTTTCTTCATCGTAAAATAAAGATTTTTTTGATATTAGATGCGGTCTGGCACTAGACTACTTTGTAAGTATTGAAAAAAATGTTCTTTAGTTTAAAAAATGTTCATCTAAGGGTCAATGATTCTACAAAATTTATATTTTTCCTATAGATACTACGACTTTTTTTTCGCCTGTAGTATGCTGTTGACTTAATACTAAAAGATTTTAGTAGTTCTGTAAGGTGTTTGTTTCTTTTTCCGACTTGTTTAGTTTCACTTCTTCAACATAATCTCTCACCAAACACTGCAGCAAAGCAAAACACTAAGGAACTACTCCATTGTCTAAAAAAAAATTGGTAGACTGCAATGTCAAGCTGTATAAGTGGGCAGGCCATCTTTGGAACCTTAGAGTAAAGAATACTTTTTTAAAAATAATCTCCTCATTTTTTAATATCTTTCACATGTTTTAGTTGTAATACCGAACCATACAATTTATGGCTTGGATCTGCATTAAATTCTCGTAACAGCAATAACACGAGAGACAAAAAATGCATTATTGGTTTAAAAAAAATGAGGAAATTTTATGATTTAAATTTTATATCATGAAAATGATTAAAACGTAGCTTAAATCTGGCCGTTTGATTATTACATACCTAATGTTATATTGACAATGTTTATTTTAGGAAAGTGGGGTTTCCTAACTCTTCACGCCGGCTATGACAGATAGTTGATCGAATCAGAACGAGAGAACCGAGAGAACGAGAACGAGAGAACCCCCTTCAGGGCGCACCCAGCCTCTACAAAGTGGGTTTCCTTAATTGGGAGAAAAAACCTGGAAGTTAAACGTTATTATGGGAAGATTGCCTTTTTATACAACCGTTGGTCAATAAACATTACTAAGTACACCTATTAATTCATGTGAAATTAATTTTTCGTTTTTATATCTTATTCATTTGTTTCGATGCCTTTAGACCCTAAAGAAGAGTTTAAATTACCTTTTCTTTCCTTTGTTTTATGTTGTAATTTATTCAACTTGAACCGTCTACATCACTTAACTATAGATTAATCAATTATATGGCTAGCAGTAGAAACGGGAGCTATCTCGGTGATATACATATAAGAGGAAGTACGTTTGAACAGGTTTAAGCATTACGTTTCTCTAACAATTAGAAAAAAAAAGTTGATAAGGAAATAAAAGCGAGGCTAAAGACGGGAAATGATTTTTATTTTTCAGTTTCGAAACTGCTTAGTTCGCGCCTGCTGTCCAGAAGCTTAAGATTAAATTTACAAAACTATTATCCTTTTCACTGTTCTTCACGGATGCGGAACATGGCTTCTTACACTAATAGAAGAACATTTTAACCTTAAATTTAAAATAAAGCATTACATAAAATATTTAGACCGAAATTCCTTGCCGAAAAAAAGATAATGTAATTTTTTTTTAAAAATAACAATAATTAAGAAACAAATTGTTGACCTAAAAACTACAAATCCCTAATATATTCGCTCATTTTTCGCACAGTGCTCTATATCCTTAATGCCATCTACCCCAGGCTAAAATTCAATTATTTTATATCTGTGGTGTCAATTCTGCTAAAAATTGAGCCCCCGCAAAGCTTTTTGATTTCTCTTTATTTGGAAGATAATTTTGATTAATGAAAAACTATTGAACGTAAAGAAAGAGCTCTATGAGGGCTCAAATTATAGCTAATTTAAACTAGGTTTTATTACTTTTTATCGTTTGGTAGATAGCTCTAAAGATAGTAATCACTGAGGAAAAAATGATCCAAAAATTTTTGTGCTTTTCAGTTACAATTTTGTTATGTAAGTATAAATGATTTTGAAATATTAAATACTTTAAGCCCTTCAGGCACGTCAAAAGTAAAATTTGCTCCAATTACTTCCTCTGATGTGAGGTGTCAGTCCATTCGTAATAATTTGAAAACCCCAAAAGTTGGATATTTCGAAATTTAGAAACCTATTTCAAATTAGGACAATTGCAGTAAAACATTTTATTCAAAGAGCACATAATACAAATGGGATTTCATTGAAAAAATGTGTTGAAAACAAAAAAGGTTGGGAAATAGATTTGAGAACGTATACAATTTAAGTTAAGTAACTCTGTCACCACTGACAGTTATCAGAGTGCTTCTTTGTCTGAAACGTCTCGTACGATTGTAGAGAAAAAAATGAAAAATAAAAGGGGAAATCTTAAAGTGACATTTTTATTTTCTGTTGCTATAAAAATACATATTTAAGGTGATAAACTTTTTCCTACCAAAAATACAACAGTCTCACAACATACGAAATCGCCGTTCGAATCTGATGTGTCAAATTTTCCTTTTAACTCCTTTTGCTGTTCATAATATTTTGTATTTATCAATTGTTTATTATTGCTAACAATGTGAAAGATTTCTTTTTTTCATATCAACAAAATTAAAGGCCCTTTAGAGGAAGATTTTTTAAAAAATCGGCGTTTAAGTCCTGTTAACTGATTATGTCAATGTCACTACCTGCTATTAAATAGTACTTAATTTCTTAATTATTCGCCGAATTTAATCAAAATCGTTTGAGCCGTTTTGGAGAAAATCGAAAAAATATGAAAAATCGATTCTATAAAATGACACTTCCATGACACGCTGGCCATACACATAGACCATTTTGCGTTACCTAGTTCTTTGGATTCAGGTGACCTCAAAATGTATATTTCTGCTAAAAAAATGGAAATCGAAATTTTTCAATATCCCTCCCTATACATTGCCTTACTGCTTATATTATAAATATGTAAGTGAAAGTAATAAACAATTAATTGTTTTAACCTTAAGGTTAATGTAGAATAAAGTTTCACCGATATGGTGAAGCAAATCTTTTAAATTATTGATACGTCATAATCTAACAAATGGAATCTTTTTTTTATTTCAAAGACATAAATAGTTTCGTGTTTTGCGACGATCCAAATTTGATAATTTATTCAGAATAAGACAAGCTAAGTTCGTAAAGCAATATATTTATGTTGAACAATTCTTTTATGTTTCTATACTCTCATTTGTCGCCAAGTTATTACAGCCCATGTCAACTCATTTTTTTTATTTTTTTTTTATTTCGTTCCTCCCGTTTCATCTTTATTTCCGTTTTTATTGAGAACTAATTTTAACCTCGGAGTAAGAGCGGCGTTGAGTTAGTGCGAGGGACTATTCCTGGTGGATCCCGGTAATCCTCCACACCCGCTCCTGTCAACC
This sequence comes from Halyomorpha halys, assembly GCF_000696795.3. NCBI lineage: Eukaryota > Metazoa > Arthropoda > Insecta > Hemiptera > Pentatomidae > Halyomorpha > Halyomorpha halys. Next base: position 1,399,464 of record NW_027114029.1, read on the forward strand.
AAGCTTAGGACTATTATCATCCTCTCCCGCAGGATATTTTTCTTCTCCCTCTCCAAACAGTATAGGCAGGTATCGTAAGGATTAGGGAGTATTTATTGCCAACGTGGAATCCTCATTTTGACGTAGTAACACAGTATTGATTGAGTACGCGTATATTTGTGGAATATTTGGTAGGTTCATTCTACTAATCAATGAATCATTTTTTTTTTCCACATTCGCTAAAAATAATGACATATTTAATTATAATATTCGAAATGCGTATCTTTGAAGAAAAATGATTCAAATTTTTAAATTATTCCAATTATAAAATATTTTTACTTTAACTTCCTATTATCTTAAAAAAAAAAATCCAACAAAACAATTTAGAATGATAATTAATTTTGACAATGAATGCTTTAAAAAATTATGTGTAGCATACTTCACAAATACACACATATATCTTACTGTACTATTGATCCTTTTCTGGCTCTCAGGGACGATGAATTAGGAGGAATGGGGTATTAAAAGAAAGAGAATTTCATGGAGATGTGATGAACCTTAAAATCGCTTATTAAATTCTTACTTGAACTCTAATAAAAGTCATTAAAAAATGTAAGAGATGTCGACATACGACATCAATACTCAAATACGTTTCTGCTTACTTTTAAAAATGAACCCTTTTTGAGATAACGCACGAATTAGGAACGGGTCAAACCTAAAAATCCAACGATATCCACCATCGTTGCCATGGGATACTCATCACAGTGCCTTTGTTCTTTCCCATGCCTAGATCTAAAATATAAATCCCTCCTAAATATAATAGGATCTTAGACAGGTCGTGTTTTTTTTTCATTAATACATTAGTGAATAACGTATAATTTAATACTTGTTGGGCAGTAATAAATTAAAATTAGCATAAATGAATTGGCACCACCAATATAGGAGTTTTTCATTCAATAGCAATTGTCAAGCACCAACGCTTGGCAATTGCTTATTAAATGAACTATTATGAACTCCCTTAAGTTACACCCTAAGGTATGATCAGCAGTTAATATTGTGAATAATATTTTATACAGATTTCCTTGATAATTTTATTCAATTAGCTCTGGCACAAATAGAGTAAATAAAGTGTTTAAGAAGGAAACATTCAATTATAATTCTCGTTCTAAAACCAGGAAAACTTCTTAATAATCCTGCTTCCAATAGACCTATCAGCTTACTTCCAATCCTTTCAAACTTTTTGAAAAAATCTTCCTAAAACATATCCTATCCTTAGTTGAATCAGAGTTTTCCCACACATCAATTTGGATTCCGCCCAAGGCAGTCTACACTTCAAGAAGCCCTCAGAGATCGTTGACTATGTCTCTTCAGCTCTTGAAAATAAACAATACTGCTCGTGTTTGCTTTTCAAGCTCAAGTCCATATTACCCCTTATTCTCCGCTCCTATCTTTCAAATCGCTCCTTTCGAGTACGCAGTGGTTCTGAGTACTCAAAAATTATCCGGTAAAGGCAAGAGTCCTCTACATCCTCTTCACTGCTGACGTTCCCATCAATCCTGACACGTTTCTGGCAACATTTGCCGTATCGTCGGCTATCCTCTCCTCCCATCCTGATCTTTTAACAGCCTTATCCAATCTCCAAACACACCTCACCCGGATTGACTCGACTTTTTGATTGATCTTACAAACGTGTCGTGTGTTTAAATTTAAACATTTTTTTATATTTAAACACGGCTCAAATCTAACTTAATTTCATATTAGAGAAGGACAGAAATTGAATAAGAGATTTCCCGCAGATGTTATTATATTGGGGGTACTATATCGCCGTCAAAATGGGTACCAGCCTTTTCATTGGATTACAGGAAAAACTCGTTGGTTGACCATATAATTTTCTTGTATGACCTTTGTTCATGAAATAGTATTGGCTTAGATTGTATATTTGATTAGAGTTGGTTTCTTATTTTTGTTTTTCTGTGTTAGGGGCTTTTTTAGTTTTTTTTTAATGAATAAAAAGATAAGCAACTGTTATTCAAGGTGCGAATAACAATCAAAAATGTATTTAACAAGTTTGTTTAGCGAGCTAAAATTCCTTTTAATATGAGTCTTGTACTTAAACACACCTCTGACAGCGTTTTTTCCATTGTTGATAGGCTCTCTGGAACTCTTTGTGAGGTAGGCGTTTAAAGAAATGCTTCCCTATCAAGTCTTTCTCAATTCAGGAAAACGAAAAGAAGTAGCTAGGAGCTGGGTAGGAACTGTTGCCATGATACAGACATATTGAGAAACTACCCATTTTTAAAACTAATTACATTTCTACATTATAAGGCCTCGAGGAAATCTTCTATTAGGCACCTCGGAGGATTGGATTGGAATGGAAAAGTAAGCAAGGTTAGGGTTTGGGTGGTTAGGGAGTTTATAATGGAAGGAATGATAGCTGAGTTTGGTTACTTATAGTACATTAAGGTCTTTATGGATGATTTTATTTGTGACTAAGTATGGATTTTACGAGTAGTATATCATAAAAAATAAGTTTAGCTTTGTTAAGTTCTTTTTTAAGTATATATTCTGTATATACGTAACATATATTTTCAAAGTATATATTCTGTAAATATAGCGCGGTAGCCTCGGGGTAAAGCCCATGGCTATTATAGGGACTCGAGTTCGAACCCGGCCGGGCAGAAAATTGTTTTGTATTACGCTGTAGCCGTGAGTCAACTCCTGTGGGTTCTGGAGCCATCTTAGGGTCACCTAACCACTTAAATTGGGTAAAAATCTGGTGGTCGAGCGTGATTCTGACCAAATCACCTCCTTGCACAACCATTGTACTAACAGAAGTAACAGTACTTTTTTTACAAAGAATATTGTTGTAGCACTACAGATTTTAATTTTAATATTCTGTAAATACATAACATATATTTTTATGAAATAATTCTATATTCGAACCTTTATTCACTCAATGGTCCATATAAGCAATAGTAGAGTTCCCGGTTGTCAAAAATTTGGAAATTTAACAAATACATATTTTTGATATAAATTAACAAACAGAAGAAAACATCAGAAAATCATATTATTTCTACAGAGCTGTATGTAGAAATCGATTGTGTGATGATATTTGAAGATTTTTATTTCAAACCAATCCCGCCTGTTTGTAGCAGAAGGAAGTTACGTGACCCTGCGAACTTAACGCATTCACTGAATAACTAATGTAAATATTAAACTGTAAAATTAAATTGTAAAAATTTATTATTAATTAACATCATTTTACTTCTGTAGATTTTAAATTCTGTATTATTTACCGTTTGGGAAACCCCTTTGAACTGATATATGATGAAAAATATTTATAAGTTCCTGTGACGAAGTTTGAAAATATCGATTACTCTGAGCGGAGGTGACATATAGACACTCGGCCGGCTGTCGGTGCTCGCTCGTCAATCAAACCCTCTAGTTCTACATTATTCTCTTTCGTCTGCTACGATATGATCAGATTCTATCGATGTATAAACACTTATCGATACAAAAATGTATCGCCTTGTTTATCTTTTACTTCGCAAACCTGTAGTGTACAACAACCTTACTCCTGAATTCGCGGTATCTACAAGGCTAGATGTTTATAACACAGACTTTGGGTGATGCAACCTGTGCGTGCTCTGTTATTGTTGATTAATATTTTATATAAAAATGGAAATTAGTAAAAATAAAAGAAAAGGGTATACCTAAAAAAAAATGGCGGGTGTTTTAAAACGTTAAAAAAAAATCTTTCTTTCGGAGCTCCATAACATTAAACAACCGAATAGAACACCATTTAGAGTAGATAGAATTTTCTTAAATATGACCCCTACCAGAGCTTTTTACTTTCAATAAATACACTACAATAGTAATATAATATTGTATGTATGGTATATAATATTGATGAATTCAGCATGGAGGTGGATGCAATCATTATAACAACTCAACCAATCGTACTCCGTTCGTGAAATCGGATAGTCGAAGAATCTGGGAGAGAAGGGGAAGAAGAACTAGTTATTTCACACTGTTTTTTTATTACTTTAATGAAAACTATATATAGCTAATAGTCAAAATTTATAACGAAAAATCAGTAATTATTGAATTTATTTGGGAAAAATATATCTAAGAAATCATTGAGGGTAAAGAAGTCTATTAGAACTCAAATCATGGGCGTACCCAGAAGGGGGCAGCTGCCCTCCCCCTCTAGAAGTAGAAAAAATTATTATTATTTTATTTTTGAGTGAATAATTGTAACAACTAATGAAGTACTGCTATAATTATATATAAATTTATTAAATGTTTGGTTTCATTACCTTTTTTCCGAGCTGAAATGTCATAACCTGATTGACAATGTTCCCCCCCCCCCCCTCAAGTTTTGATCCTGGCTACGCCTTTACTCAATTGAAGCTAGTTTAATTTCCTATAAAGTAGTTGTTAAATTAACAAGATGTTTTTAACCATTAGACTTACAGATGTCTGCCGACACTTACATTAAAGCTAGTTTAATGGAATATAGAGTTATTTATGATGTATTTCTTCCTAGAAAATAATTTCACAATATGTTAATTTTTTTAAAAATGGTTTGATTTATGAAAAAACTATATCTCAAGAATTATTAGATATACAAATATCTGTTAGCAGCACATTAAAGCTAGTTTAAGAGATTATGAAGTAGTTTATAATTAGTACTTTCGTAAGAGTAGCAGTTACCAAAATAAATTTTAAAAAATGTTGTTTTCTCAATGTCTTGAAAAGAACGTTCGATTTATCAAATACTAACTTAATATTCAATTAAAAACTTATTAGACGTATAGATGTCTGTGAGGGCTCATTTTAGAGTATGATTGATTCTACATTATGTGATTTGATGTGTTTTTTTGTTGTTTGTTTTTTTTTTTGGCTTATAGGTAGTTTTAAATGTATGGAGCTCGGAATGAAAAATGAACGAACAATTTATGATTTAATGAAACTTCAAAAGGCATTTTTAATACTTCAATATTTATATAAGGACATTGACTAGTTAAAAATTGAACCATTTTTATAAAGCAAAAAATGCAAAAATTATTTGTTTTTTTTTTTACTTAAAACATTTCTAAAATGATTTTTCATTTTCGGAACAGCCACTATTTTTCATTCGCCCTGCAATGGTTGGCAGATTCATCATTTTTGAAGCTTAACTAACATATTGCCATCTTAATCTATCAATAAAAAAAATCATCTAATATATAAAACATATTGCCATCATTTTATTTGTCATGGTTGGTGCCTTGTAGAACGTTAGCTGGTTCTTTATTTATCGAATAAATATTATTGTAAATGGATGGATGTTATTTGTACGGAAATGTGCAATGCATAACCGGTCCATCTCACATAAATATGGAACAACATGTAATTCTAAACATATTTCGTCTCGAAAAAATGTAGGAACAGAATCCGTATTTAAATTTTAAAGTCATTTTTCGTGATATCATAACGACAGTAAATACGTTTTTCAAACAATTTAATTCAATAGATTAATCAGTTTTTACGAACGTATTTATCAATTAAATCATTGTATCAAGTATAAAGCAATACTTTAACTAGCCAATTTTTCAATATAAATCATGCGTTTGCCGGCAAAGAGGTAGTTAAAAAGAGGACAGAGAGGTATAAGGCGGACTATCCACCGAGATCCCAAGATCCAGCTACATTAAAAACAAGATCCCAGGGGATCACCTTGGATCCTGGGCCGTCCATTCATCTCCACTCCTCGGGCTTCCAATGCATCCCGTCTCTCTCTACTGCCTCTTGTCGGGAGGATTTTTTTTTTTAAATCGAAATTGGATATCACGAGACCAATTATAATAGTTAAAATTTTTATTCTTAAAAATTTTTAAATCGTTTATAGTTCATTATTTAATAATTATATGTATATATAAACAGGTTCTTACATTTGTATAGATAGATCAACAGATTCACAACAAAAAACTACACCATATTTCGTAGGGCGCCCTCTGAAGAAAATTGTATTATTCGAATAATATTATAATATGTCATCCATATTTTTATCCTATAATAAATAAATAAATCTGTACCGCTACAACCTCTGAAGGGTCAGAGGCCAACGGTTGTGCTAAGAGGTGACTTAGTCGCCTTTTTCGAACAACCAGATTTTTCCCCAATTATGTGTATCAACACTATGAGATTGGGTGGACACCAGGGGCTCTTGAAACCACAGGGTTAACTCAAGGCTACTGTGGAAGAATAAATAATTATCTGTCAAAACTAGATTTGAACCCGGGCCCTTGGAGTTAGGACAGTGTATTTTATGTTTTTATACTAAAGGAAAAAATTTTTTTTTTTTATAATGAAATTGTTATTTTATATCAATTGTTATTTATTTATTACTGATGCCAAGTATCATTTTTCATAGCTTGTCTTGTTTGTGTTTATAAGGAAATATTAGCTAAATTATATAGTGGATTTTTTATTGAAATGGAAATCCTTTTTTTCTCTCCCATAAATACAAATTAAAGACTTCTCTGCTGTTTATGTACCGCGACACTTGCGAAGGCGATTCAGGTCTTTTGAAATTATTGTAAAGATGATAATAGAAAGCTACTGGGCTTTATAAAGGGCCCATCTAGGCAATCGCCTAGATCTGCTTTTAGGAACAGGAGGATTTTGAGATGCAAAAAAGTAGGAAAAAACCTATTGCAGTGAGTAAAAAATTATGGATTCTAAGGCCAAACACTCAAGATATAGATTTGAAACACGTTTGATAATATGAAGTATATGCTACTTATGTTTTGCTAACGGTAGTTAAAATTGCCGTATCAACCACAATAACCATTTATTAAAAAATTATATAAATACAAGCCTGTCTTTGAAAAATCATAGTATTATGATTAATATGATAATACTATAATTAAATAAATAAATTTAAATAATATAAATAATGATTAATACTATGATAAAAATAAAATAAAATAAATAAATTAGACAAATTTAATTAATTTTGTTAATTAAAAAATTACGTTTAATCCTATGTTGAATAGGGGAAAAAAATCATTGAGAGTTTAAAATAAACACGATTGAAGACAAGTGATGTCAAACTGCAGCCTCCTGGATCTGTTTACTCCTTCAATGTTTGCCCAAACAAAGAACCCTCACTTTTTCAAGAACCTCGTGTTGTCTTTGGTCAAGTGTTACCACACCCTTCCGGCCAGCGACCACCGGAGCTGTCTCAATGGCTTCTTTTTAATAATCGAGAAATGAATAAAGTCAAAATCACATTAAATAACAAATTACAAAATTTAAGATTTTAATGATTACTATCGAATATAGTACTTTTTTGTTACTATTTACTTATTTTATGTTTCTGACAAACATAAACTAAATATAAACTAGTAAATAGTACCATCTTTGGAAGAAAACAATTTTTTTTATGAAAAGTCTGCCCAGTATATGGATCAGTAAAGTTTCATTATCATTTCTATTTCATGGATTATTATATATATTCCTATGTTAGTGAATTGTCCTTTGAGAATTCTAACATACGCCCATTTAAACTAACTTCCAAATTTCCTCAAAATTTGGGCCAAATGGCTTTTAGAAGATTGGTGTGCAGAAAAAAATAAGTTTACGCAAGCGTAAGCAAAAGTAGCAGCCTGAATGTAATCAAATCTATATCGGCGTAAGTTGCTATCAGTCCGAAAAATTTCTCAAAATAGATTAAAACCGGATCAACGATTCGATCTATTATTTCCGAACACAAATTTGATAACAGACCGACATGGAAACACGGTCATATCAGTTCCTAGTTCAGTTTCAGTTTCCAGGGTTTGACTTTACCAGATCTGTTCAGTTCTCACTGTTGGCCCTTGTAACCCTGTGTCCAGTTCGTTGTAGCTTTTTTTTTTTTTTTTTTTTTAAGTTTATGTTAAATACCTACCTGGTATTTCTGTAATAGGAGAGTATAGGCAGCTTCCCTAATGTGAGCATGTCTTTGTCCCACAAACACGTGAAGTTTTATAAATTTCAACGAACTCGACAACAAAATCGTGATCCTTGGACATATCGACTGCTGTATTTGTACACACTGGACAAGATTTTCAAGGGAACTGACGTGAGCGAACGGACTCAGGCGTGACGCATTTGTTTACACTTAAAAATTCTATGAAATGAAATGAAACAAATAGGTCTGACTCTACCTTCAGTTCTCACGTCTCCGTTTCTGTTCCACTTTTTTACTTATAGGAAAAACTGACAGTTTGACTGAAACTGTTAATACCTTAAAACGTGCTTAAGACGTATAATCCAACCGGAATTGTTTGAATCTGAGGACAATTCTTAAAAAAATCTTTACTATTTGGATTCAAACCTCCCCTATCTATAGTGGTAAGGAAGCAAAAATAATTATTTATTTATATGTGTGTGTACCTACAGGTAGTTGATTGTTAAGTATAAATTTAAAACTTAATGTGTTTTGTAGAAAACTAACTGAAATTAATTTTAATTAGTAATATGTATTTTCGTTAGTAATAAGTAGTAATGAGAAAATAATGATGAAGTTAGCACTGTGGCTAAGGCATTGGACTCTAGAACTCCCAGCCCCAGGATTATTGGGACTGGCTTAAAATTTATATCTGTTACATCAGCAGTGAATTAGTGGAGAGACCGTCCGTGGGTGTCACCATCGACAAATTAGTCATTTTATTCTTTAATGTGAAGAAAACCAGATTATTGAGGTTAGATAATGTCAAAATCACTTCAGTATATAAACGGTTGTTTGGTCTTGTTTTGGTCATTAACTCCTATAGATTATTATAATTATAAAGGAACACACACACATACATTAACGGACGCTTAAAAAAAATAATAAAAATTAAAATTACAAGATAATTACACTAATAAAATTTTTTTTAAATTAAAATCGTAAAAAGGCTATGATTTGAAAAGAAGGCGATGTGCTTCTAAACACCATTTGACTTAAGGTTTTAGTTTCATGTAGATTGTATTTTTTTTTTATCCAGTATAATTTCGTTCGGAAGATGGCGTTATCCATTTAGCTGGACTATTTCCTTATCCTAAAAACATTTACGATCAATTTTATCTTATATAGTGAGCACATACCGCTATACAATTAAAAATGAATGAGTCTGAATAATCAATTTTTAAAAAGGGACATAACTATCCTTTAGCGAATTCTATATTGTATTGTTCTCCTTATGCTTGAAACCTTGAGTTCGGGATGACTATAATGAAAAGGGAAGAAACTGATAAGTATTTATAAATTGGTCGAAATATTTGTACATTTATTATATATTTTTCCAGCTTTGTTAGTTGGTAATTATTTACATTATTAGAGCCGTTATTAAATAAATATTAGAGCCGTCTGTAGCTTTGGGGGTTGTGTCATAGGTCTTTGCTTACCTTTCTAGTTGAAAAATAGTTTGTAGTAGTTGTATTATTCTTTTAGTCGGCCTCAAAATGGTACGAACTGTGACAATCTTTTCACCAGTTCACAAGATATAAAGCCAACGAAAAAAAAAAAATAAATAAAATATTGCTATAAAATAAGAGTTATTCCTGACCTAATAATATATCCCTCGAAAACCGAGTTATTTCGCTGAAAAAAAAAATCAGTAATGATGCTTAACGTTTATTTCAAGTACTTGTAAATTATAAACTAATAATTAATGTTTACCAAGATACATAAAATGTTAATGATCAGTTTTCAACTTTTTTGTTCAAAATCATGGACGTATAAATTTTATTGATCGATTTGGCCGAAAAATTAATTCTCAAATTCAATCTTTGACAAGAAACACGAAATGGTTTCATTGATTTATTTGTACGAGCGCCTCTGTGATTTACTTACACCTATAATATGTAATATAGTACTTACCCCTCTTGAGCTTCTCGAGAGGCTCGTGGTGGGAGATGGGCTCGTGGTGCAGTAGCAACGGCTGCTCCAGGCTGCTGCTGCTCTCTGGGACCTGTCCACCCCCGGAGCTGTTCACCAAGTCCTGGAGGCAGAGGCTCGACTCAGGCATCGAATCCATCACCAGTCATCCTGCCAACAACAATGGTCTCGTCTTAATACCACTAAGGACGACAAAGTTAGTTTGATATGATTGAGAGGGTAAAGGAAACCGATTTTGGATTCGTTTTAAGTTATATTTATAATAGGAATGAGGAGCTGATGGAACTGTTTGGGGGAACCCAACTTCGTGGCTTTAGTGAAAAGAGCACGAATAAAATGTATAGGACGCGTTGAGAGGAAAGCGGGAAAATGAAAGTCCCCTGATCAGATGTTTGGACGATGCGGAAGAGAATCTAAGGTGGTTAATTATTGAAAGATGGAGAGAGGAAGAGAGAGCAAGAGATCACGGAGATTGGTTGGCTGTGGCGGAGAAGTTTCTTGTAGGTAGTGTAGTGCCATAATAATAATTGGGTTATATTTAGTTCAAAGAGTGACACTATTATCTTTAATAATGACTTTCAATGACTAATAATTACAAATGAATGCAGCTTTAAACCCTTTTTACTGTCGTATTGGTAGCAGATGGTTGACCGTATGAAGTAGATTATAGGAAGATAGTCCGGATGGCGGTCAATATAGGTTTCAACATAGTAAAAGAAATCTATTTATTGTCAACCAACGTTTCGTCCAACTTTGCAAGGGTTAGTCAGGGCTGTCAGATTGAAACACAGCGGACTGACCTTCAATCTGACAGCCCTGACTAACCCCTGCAAAGTGGGACCAAACGATCAACTTTTTACTTTCACTTACGTATATACAGAATATTAATTATCCTTTGTCCAAATAGCCTAGTCTCGTAAAATGGTCTAGGTGTGTAAAGGACGAAAAGTCGTACGAAACAGAAATTACGTATTTAAGTATATATTCCTGGGATGTGGCAGGGACTTTTTCGATGAAATGGACGAACTTCTCAAAACTATTTTGATTAGACCCGCCATGTTAATGTACAATTAACGGTGTTTAATGCCAGCAACTCATTCTCGTTGAAATAGCCTGACAGGGTTTTAATGCGTATTTTTCATAAAATCATCCTCTACAGTACCTTTGATTTTTTTTTTTTGAGAAAATAAACTAAACTCTCATCGTTTAAAAAAAATAATGTTCTCTTACAATATATTTTTTGAGGTTACAAACTTCCAACTTGAATATCTTTTATTTTAAATTATCATATGTAAAGCATTTTTTTTTCTGCTAAGTAGATGATGACATAATTTCCCTTTGTTTTGTAGATTGACTAATTATGGGGTTTTTAAAAAAAGGAAAAAAATGGAAACATCCGATTCGAATGTGCTTTTTAGTAAAAATTTTAGCAATATAGTCCTAGACCGTTCTAAGTTCTGTGATACATAAACTATATCTGCATGGTATCATGAACAGTTATATTTACCATCAAATCATTTTTAAGTGATCGATATTTGGCAATGAAAGTTTGTGAAGAACGTCCTAGTCCAATTTTTACATCTGGGATTTTACAAGGCGCAGTGCTATATCCAATATTGTTTTCCATTTGTACTGGTGATATTGTTAGGACTAAGTATCATAATGCTACAGTAACAGCTTCTATTATTAAGTAGTAGATTAAAGATAGCAGTCAATGCAGACAAACGAAGTGCTTGCGTTTATCTTTCCAAAAAGAAATCTTCAATAAAATATTTTTATTTTGTAATATTACAACATTCTGTCATATTTTCAGAAAATGGTAATATGAATGATCGAGCTCATTTACATTACATTTACAAATATATAAATTAAATGATAACGAAATAAGAAATAGAAGGAAAATAAATAAATAAAATTTAAGTAAAATAATATTTTAACCACAGTCATTTCAATTTACAATGTTTACATTGAGCCTGGGGTGCTCCGAACCGAACTCTTCCCCTCACTTATGGAAGAAAGGGCAGGACTCCAGAAGATCCCAGTGCTTCTCTCACAACAACACAGGTATTAAAAGCCAGTAAAAGATGAGTGAAAGCGCTAGCTACAAATAAATAATTACAAAAATAGATGATGACAGACTAATGCACTTTAATAAGTGGGACTGGAAGCCTAATATATGTCTCGAACAAACTAGTTGCGTTTAATGATGATAATTACTCATCTTCCACTGGCTTTTAATACCAGTGACGTGGCTGTGAGAGAAACACCGGGATCTTCTGGAGTCCTGCCCTTTCTTCATTAATTGTGGAGAGCTTGGTTCGGAGTACCCCCAGGCTCAATGTAAATAGGAATGATTGTGGTTAAAATATTATTTTTTTTTTTTTTTACTTTATTAAGTTTATTCACAACTGTAAAAGTATTTTTACAACCAGCGAATGAGATGGAGAGAGAGAGAGAGAGAAAAAAAAAAAAAAAAAAAAGTCATGAAGGCATGAAGGTTAAGGTCATCCAATGATGTCTCTCCATTAAAATTGAAATTTAAAAATCAATTTAAGAGGTCCCTATTCCAGCTCCTTCGTAAACGTCGTCTCGTATCTGCTAAGTCGAGTGTTGATAGTCCTTGAATTAAAGGGTCAGTGTGTGTTGGAAGTGCGTCGTGAAACCGTTTATATAATGATTTAATGGTTGTTTGTACGTAGGCAGTTCGTAAGTCTTTGTGTAAGTTCTTGTTACTGATGTAGGGGGGAGCACTACTGATCAGTCTTAGTAATTTTGATTGAAACTGTTGCAGTTTCAGTAAGTTAGTTATTATTTTACTTAAAGTTTAATTTTCCTTTTTTATTTATTTACTTTAATTGATTCATTAATATTATTTTTTTGTATTTTATTTATTCTTTTGTTATCATTTAATTCATATATTTGTAAATATGGTGTGAATAAGCTCTATCATCCATATTATCAACGTCTCTAAATATAAGACAGATTACACAATAATAAAAAAAATTTAATTTATAAAAATACGTCCGACTTCGAATGTAAAATTCTAATATTGTATTATATTATATTATTTCCAAAATATAAAAACAATAGAAACAACATAACCAATTCAACATAACGTCGTTGGCAATCATTGCAAAATCGAATATTACAAAGGAAACATTGATACAAAAAACTTTAAACTTAAAGCGCGACAACAAAACAAAACTCCTAATAATTAAGATTATCCTAACTAAAAGATGTAATAGCCAACAGGAATCTGTGAAAAATGCTACAATATTTGAATTTCATTCCTTTAGTTATATTTTAGTATGTAAGTGGACTTAAGAAGAAGGTGAGTATTAATTAACACTTTGATCAGTTGACGAAAAGTGCGATGCTGATAATAAGCTCTCTTGAAGTGCAAATCTGCAGAAGAGGATGAACAGAATTGTCAGAAAATAAAAGAAGAAGGTAATATTAAAAAAAAAAAATTATCCCAATTGTCTCAACCTTCTTTATTAACATATAATTACATCTCCAGCCTTCCAACGACAAGCATTGTGTTGTTAATTTAGTTAATGATAGTAGAATATAAAAAAAATTGAAAGATAGAATTTATTAATAAATTTTAAAAAGTGACAAATAGGTTCGTGTTAACCGTATTAATTGACTTGGGGATAATAATAGCCTGTAAATTTTAATAAATTAATGAGAGGCTGTGATACTAAAATTAAGATTGTCCTTGATGGTGGCCGGATCGGCCGAAACGTAGAACTTGCAAAATGTTTTAATAAAGAAGGTTGAAACAATTTTTGTTATTACTAATAATACTAACATCACAAACAAGATAGTAAAATAACATTTTAAAAAACTAATTATTCCTTTTACTATAATAGTGTTATTCTTTGGACGATCTAGATGATATCAAATGTCATTCATGCATGTTCTGAACCTCGAGAAACCGGTAATGAGAATCTAATCCATTCGGTTGTTCTCTATCATATTTAAAAAATAATCGACCCAAAAACATTTAAAAGTGAAATGAATTATCTGTAATTGATTTTAACGGAAAAAGAAGAAAGTTCATACCAATATCATTTTGTTTTTTTATCATTGTGTTTAAATTACGTCTGAAGATAAATCAACTAATGGCATTGTTTTTTGCCTTCAATGGTATGTCTACTTAGCGAGAGACATAAGGCAAACCTCGTAAGGTTAGTGCAACTCGCATTTTATTTGTACTTGGAAAAAAGAAAGAATTGCAACTTTGAATGAAGTATTTGACATTCGGATATACTGGACACAAGACGGCTAATGTGAAACAGTTAATCTAAGTTGAATAAGAGACAAAATAAAAGTTGTGTCATGACCGACCGTTTCGAGCAAACAGAAACATTGTTTTTTTCTTTATTTTTTTTTTCTGTCGGTATGACAAACAGGCCGGGCGAGATAAGCTATCTTTATGGGCTACGGCATTTGTCACCGGTTAGTACAATTGTAAAATAACACCTTTATTTCGGAGGAGGGCTCCTGTAGTGTTTTTTTCTTTAAATATAAATAAATAACATTTTTCACGGAGGTTCGCTACAGAATGGTCAAGGGTGGGGGACGGCATCGTCCATTTTTTAGGATCGATGGTAACAGAATTTTTTTCTTTATATTTAACTGCCAGAAATACCAAAAGTAAACAGGCTGGCCCTTTTAAACCGTAAATTTAAAGGAAGAAGATTTTATATAATTTATAAAAGAGGATTTTTCACGCATTTATCTCTCATTAATTCTGATGAATAATTTATTAAAATTAAAGATGAAGGTAGAATAAACAAAATAAAATAAAAAAAAAAAGTTTAATTATTTTAAATCTAAATGAACCATATTTAATGTAATGATGATCGTTTATGACAGTTTTAAATGGAATATTTTTTTATTTTATTTATTTTAATAATAAATTTTTATTTAATCTATATGTTAATTATAAAATGAAAAAAAAAATGAATCAATCAAATTACTTCATTTAAAACATATCGAATTAGAACGAATAAATAATTTATTTATCATACACTAAGTCAGTCCACAATTGCGCTATAGTAATAATAAAAACAATCTAAACAGTAAAATGACAATTAGTACTATTTATTAAAACAAAATATAATTTAGAGAACAGATAAAGAAAATTATTTTAATCGTAGATCTAGCTTTTTACTTCACTAGGTGAAAGAGGAAACACTTAATTAAAATTTTCGTGCTGCCCAAATGCATCGAGTTGCCTCATGCACAGCATAAGTAACATTAGTAAAAAAAATTTGTTTTAAAACTTATATAAATAATTACAGTTTATAAATAAATGAAATATGTGTATACATTTTGTTAAAATCAAATTATGAGAATCATATCTTAATTACAATGTAATGTTTATTTCCTCATATTTTAGAGCTCAGGTGTTGATTTCAATGATTCCAAGAAACTTGAAAAAAGCACTCGATTTTTGGTTATAAAATCTTAGGGAAATTTGGGCCGGAAAGTTTAATTTTTTTTTATTTTCAATAATGTGACACAAATCTGAATTTATATATGTGTAAACACACATATGTACATATATGCATATAAACACATGAGGTTGTATAATAAATATATAGATTACATGCTTGAATAATTGACATCAAATGGTTTAAAATTTCAAGTATTATTATGAATCAAGGTAAATAATAATAATGGTTATACAATTCCATTTCTGAAATTAGCAGTCTAACCTTAAGTCTTAGACTTTTTTTCATGAATCAATTACTTTGCCGGAATCTAATCGAGAAACATAACATAAATTTTTTGGTTTAAGAATTGTAAATATTTTTAAACTAAAGTAGATATATTTTCGTTCAGTGATAACAATAAATGCAAATTAAAAATAAAATCTGATTTAAAAGGCGACCCAGCAACTTCAGCAAATAGCGCGATCTATTATCTGTTGATGATAACTGAAACCTTCACCCAGTTCTTATTTTATAACACCTACGTTGGGAGTACATTTCTAATAGTGATCTTCGGGATGAGCTTGATAGCAATCTTTAACGGAAATTAAAAGTTATCGAATATTGACATCATATCCAGTATATAAAAAAAAATATTATAAGCCCTAGAAAAGGTTGGTATTAATGGTATTGTGTGACAGGGTTTTACTCCTATAACCATTATTTTTAGAAACACAACTTCAAAGTAACAATTTCCTATTTAAGTTCTCTCTATTTAAAACTATATCACACAGCAGTGAGTAAGATCATTGCGTTTTTAACCGATGCCACTGGAATTAACTTGGAACCTAAACCAATTTGAGTGGTTTCTTAGGAAAAAAAAATTGTTCAAGAAATTTATCCTAACATTTACGAATAGTCATTTATTTAGAAAAAAAATATTAGGAAAATGAACTAAATTTATCGAGCCACTATTTAACAACAGAGTTGGTAAACGTACTTCAAACTATATAGTACCAAATCTGTTCAATCGCGTAGCAGAAGATTTATTAAGCATATCAATTACAAAGAAAACTAGAAAAGTAATATTTGATTGGGTCATTCTTACTTCTATGAATACCTTATTCTGATTCATCAAATGACCATATCTACCTGTAGCTTTTTTAACTCCACTTAATGACCTCGATTCATTATATTACGATTTAAATTTGCTATGTATGTGTGTTTAATTATATATTATTATTTATATATACTTAGATCCTCATTTCTATCCTATTGTTATATCATTTTGGTTTATTGTATCCTTTTGCTTTTTAGTTTTAATGCTCCTTTTTTTTTTTTTATACTTTATATGAGATGTTACATATTGTATATGTTATTGTACATTATATATTTTATTCTTTTTTTATATTTTATATTGTATTTTTATTTTTAATAAAGTTCACTCCATACTTATTATGAATTCATTAGCTCATTATTATTAATTTATTATTTGTAAATTCGTATCATTATTATTCACTTTATAAGTTCTTTCATTTATTTTTGTATTTAGTATTTAATTTTATTTTGTTAATTGATTTATTAGTTTTATCGGTAGAAATTAATTCTTATCGTACTGTTCTAGCTTTCTCCTAGATATATTATTTCCTGTAGCAATCACCACACCAATAATCAAAAGTGTAACTAACTGATATTTCATTTATGTTTATCATTTTTTATTTTTATATTGGATATATTTTTCTAATAAATAAATAAAAAGGAACCTTATCAAACCGAGGCAAAAATATAACAATAATATGAATAAATCAAAAAAATCATGATTAAATCACTAAGAAAAAACTAATGCTAGTTATGAATACACAATTAAATTTTGAAAGTAAAGATAATATATTAGTCCTAATCCAATTCAAAATTTGATTCTAACTTAGATTCTCATAATCAAGAAAATTACCTCTTAAAAATTATAAAATTTTATAAATAGCTAAAGAATTTTTTTTTGTATATCGAAAATCATAAAAATAGCGATTGCATCAACACCAGTCTAATAATCTACACCAAACTTGAGTATGTAGAGTATGTACTCTAAAAAGTGCCTATAAAAAATGTATTTTTCTATAATAATATTTGATGTAATACATTTTTGAGGTTGGGTGTCATACAACAGACTACAAGTGCATTCGAAGTGCAGTGTTTGCCCTGATAGTATAAAACTGATAACCCCCTTGTTCTAAATGTTCCTCGAAAAGCAATGACGTTACATTGAAAAGGTTCAGTCTGTTGTTCTCAGATGTGAATGGATTATTACAGATTATAAAGGGTGTAGTATCAAGATACGTTTATGTTTATGATTGTTCATTTTTTTTATATTGGATTAGAATGCTAATGGAAAATTTAATATCTTATAAAGTGGATAAAAATCTTTCATTAGCGAACTTTTCTAATCATTTTATTTCTATATACTACACATATAAATTAATATTCAAGCAACATAAAAGATAGAATTAGTGGGAAAGATAGAAAACGTATACAAATTAAATTGTAAAAATTATATATATGAAAAACATAAAAAATGTTACGGACAAGAATAAATCAACACCCAAGTTACTGCAAAAATTATATAAATAAACATGCAACAGTACTGGCAGGACACAGTATTGAAAAAAATTCTCAGGACTTGTGACAGTGATGAGTTTAAATTGTAAAAAGGAACAATTCGTGAGCAAAATTATAAATCTTATCTACCTTATAAAATATATTTATAGAAATAAAATCAAATATAGAAAAATAAATTTTGGATAATAGGAGTGTTTATAAAATGTTATTTAAAAAAAAATTATCTCATTTTAATTTTATAAATTTAATTATTCTAGTTAGATGCTTTATTTTTGCTTCAACGTGTATCTGTTGTATTTAACTTCTCATCCATCTTTAATGTATACAGGAGCTGATTTTTTTTTAAGCATGCGCCTAGTTTTATTTATTTATTTATTTGTCTCCTTTATTATATATTTGAGAATTATTTTTTTTGTTCCAAGAGAATTTGATTTTTGTTTTACATTTTTTTTTTGTTCTTTAATTTTTTTTTTTTAATAATCTTAATATCATAGCAATAACATTTTTCAATGTTAACTTCAATACAAAGAGTAAGTACAATTTTATATGAGCCCCTCTTGGAAGAGAAAAAAACGAAGATTAAAAATAAAATAGACATGATTAAAAGTTGAAACAATAAATAATTCATTATGGTAGTAAAAAAATTTAATTTCAGAAATATGTCAAAATTTGTTTAGCAGGACAAAGAACCTAGGGGGGGGGGTGTGTAGAACATCAATTAATTGAGTACAAGTAAATGGCTTTTCTCAATATTTAATTGGTGATCGTTATCAATATACAATAGGTCAATATAATTGTGAATAATATTAATATTGAAGTGAATATAACATTGATAAGAGTTAACTTCTTCTAATATAAGGTTGATAAGAGTTAACTTTTTTTAATATAATCATTTTTAGATGAACTAGATAATGGACGGGATGTCCGACACATTGTCCAGGAGATGAAATAAAGTGAGATAAGAAGTAATGAAGGTTTTATTCCTTAAGAAGAAAACAAAGAAATGAAAAAATATAATTATATATTTTTTATATGTTTGCCTGTTAAACCCTCCTTTTTTGACTTTCAGATGGACATAGTCCCCCAATGTAAATGGTCACTCTCCACTCGCCAAAAAACCTACATTTTTTTAAAAATTTTAATTTGATTTTGCTTTTTCAAACACTGACATGTGATTTATTTCTTTTAGAATTATGAAACCTTCTCCAACGCACCAGGATCTAGAATCTCTAATAGAATATGGTATATTTTTTGACGTTTTCATATTAAACATAAAACCTGAAAACGATTTAGTATTGGCTAAAATTTCTATAAGGCCGTAAATCACAAACAATCTTTCACTTTTTCTTCGGATTAATTCTCATTTAGCTGAGTGATACTTAGTAGTAAAAAACATATTATTATAAAATAAAACCACGTTGAAAGCTGTACCTTAAATATAAATTCAGAGGCATCAGTTTGAAAATATTCAAAGTCATTTTTTTTTTTATTTCGATTCTTGTTAAAGAAATTAACAAATAAAAATTTTAACGAAATTAGTAAAAAAGGTAATTTTCCAAAGAAGCCCTACTGCACCAATACCCTAACCGGATTTACGTCCTTAAGAAACGACAGAATTGTTGCGGTATAAACTCCTTTTAAAATTTGATTTCCTGATAGGAAACATTATAAAATGTGCACCGTTTCATTGGATATTTCAGTCAGGTGCGTTGATTTAGATAAGGTTAGAAAATCAAGAATTTCCTTAATGAAATAGACCACATGCCATTGTTTAAACCTGCAAATGACAGCATCCATAAATATTTTTTTCTTGTATTTACTTATATGATTTTTTGTTTGTGATAGAACTGTATTTATTGATAGACATTACACCCTTGTGGGCGATAGTTAATAGTGATGAATGATCACATACTTAATAAAAGAAAATAAGAATGATAAATAAATGAAAAAAAACGGTACATAAAAATAAATAAAATCTCTCTTAAAATATATACAAACAGAAGGATAAAGAAAATGAACATAATCAAACTATTTGCAGGAAAAAAATATATGCTGTTTAAAATTCGATTTTGTACAAGGAAACATCATGAAAAATACCCAATTCAAATCGAAATTCCGGAGTTCAGTGCAATAGAGAAGGTTGGAAAATTAACAATACCAATGAAAGATTGACTACATTATGATCCAGCGAAAATCAAATCAAAATTTTAAAAACTTTGAATGATAGCGGTTCATTTAATTGAAGGCCTTAGGGCAAGGATATGACAAGTCACGTGGCGAAAATTGGACAGTAGAGAAGTTTAAAAAAATTCTACCATTCTTAATTTAAGGTTCTAGATTGTCCATATGCCATAACATTATAGTTAAACATGTTAGAATTACGGTGTTCGACAAACAAACTAAATAAATATATGAGCAATGGAGGAATTACACATATAATTCTTATTGTTTACAAAATTGTAGCTTGCCACATTCTTCGTTTTTTAAGTGTTAAATATACCAAACAGGCATTGTGAGAAAAACTGTACCTATATTTAATACAGATATTAAATCTTATACACTATCAAGCTAGATACTATGGTAAAATATATTAAAAATATTAAAATTAATTATAATACCAATGCTAAATTTATACGTCAACGTTAATTATAAGTCGGTTTATCTAAATATTTTTTAATTCTTGTTTTTTTAAAGAATTGTAATCGATTTTTACTTTGCTAACAATCCGTTTGATTATAACAAAGAAGGACGAACTATTTCTAAACGTATATTTAAACTTAATTAAACATAAGGTTATAGAACAACTCTGCAGTTTATAAAATAAAATTATACAGATATTATTTAGATTTTCTATTCAAGAGGTGTGGGAATCGATCGAGCTTAGTAATCGATTATATGTTCACTATCGATAAACTTGATCCTCAATAAACAGATAGTATATCTTGAGCTACTGGTTACAAATGGACTCAAAGCTTGTAAACTCTCAAGCTACAAACGTTTTACTGTTATTCCAAAATATCTGGGCGATATATTTACTTGTCTTGTTTGAGTGTTAGTGGTTTATTGTATATTGTGCTGTGGATGTACTTTGTGGATAATTATTATGTTGAGCGACATCAAATGGTATTGTATAGAAGTTTATAATATGAGTTTTTAAATGCTAAATGTAGCACATTTTATTGACAGGCAAAAGTTAAAAATTGTAATAACGTTATAATAAAGAACATATTATTATAATATTGTTTTTATTAAATACCAAACTGATTTTAAATAAAAGTAAGTTAATGATTGTTTTATAAACTAATTATTGCTTTCAAACTTAATTTGCTAGG
Source organism: Halyomorpha halys (assembly GCF_000696795.3). NCBI lineage: Eukaryota > Metazoa > Arthropoda > Insecta > Hemiptera > Pentatomidae > Halyomorpha > Halyomorpha halys. The sequence continues at coordinate 1,420,745 of NW_027114029.1, forward strand.
AACAGAGGATGATATTAGTTACTTATATTTCTTAATTCTGTCATGACATTTTGACTGTTGGTGATTTAAATTAACTATTGTTAATATTATTTATTCCTATTTAATTTAAATGGAATTACATAATATTCGTTTTTGAATTCTTATTAAATGTAATAATAATATCAACAGTAATTTCCAGTTTTTGTACGACCATAAAGTTTTGTAATGAGGACCATACTTTTAAGTTTTTTGTTGGTTGAAATTTAATTGCCAAAAACCGTTATTCATTTTGTTTATTTCTGATAATCATTTCCAGATCACAAATATTTCATTCACTAAACACAAAACCGACACTTAATAATGCTATAAATAATATATAATTCTGATCAATTGGCCCTTTAAATAATCTATTGATTGCATACAGATTGTGCAATCAATCTTCCAATAAGGGCCATTAAATGAAAATGAATCATTTAACTTTATTTTTTAACTTCAAATTTTTTTTTTTTATTCGTCATTAACTTTTATTGAATAATCAAAGAATCTTAAAATAAAAACATCCTAAATTTGTTATAT
>NW_027114029.1:1421349-1425775 GCF_000696795.3 Halyomorpha halys
ATATTATTATAAATTTCTTACTGGTTCAGATAAAAGAATTCCTGAGTGTTCTTGTGAACAGTAGGTAAACCATCTGATTACTGGCAGATAAAGGTTTATGCTCTGATATTAAAATGTGCAATACATCATTGAATGCACATTAATAGGTTGCAATATTTATTTATTTTTTATTTAAATTTCACCTTTTACTAGGTTGTTCATTATAAAAAATTATATTTAGTAGATAATATATCAGAAATTAAAAAAGGATCACAATATTTTTTTTATCATAATATTCGAACAAAGTTCATTGAACAAAATTATAAAATAACAACAATGTTGACGTTTCGGTTTTTTACAAAACATATATTGTGTATTAAAACTATTAATATTATTCCTTAATATACTTGAGTACTACTCTATAAACCTGTTTTGATTTTTTTTTTTATTCTCTTCTTAAATTTTTCTTCTTCAATTCTGAATGAAGGCAATTAATTATAAATTAATATAGAAAATTAATTAAAATATTAATAATGTTTATATTTAAAAGTCTTCCTCATCTCTCTTCAACATTTCGGAGATTGATCTCCATCTTCACAATTTCTAAAATATATGAATACTGGATTTCTTTTTCTGTTCATGGTAAATTATTTTTATATGGTATTTGTCAGTATTCATATTTCATATGAAAAAATACTTGAATTTCGTAGGAAAGCAATTATTAGTTAATATTGAAAATTAATGACAATTTGATATTCATATTAATATATTTAAAATAATATATTTTAATAATTTCTAGAATTGATCCCCATCTTCAAATTTTCTGCAATAAAGCATTTCAATGTCATATCGCTATTACTTTATAATTGGCTTCCTACACCATTGAAGAGAATATTTAAGAAATATGAGTACTGGCAAATTTCATACAAAAATAATTTAGCAAAAATTGAAGAAGAAATGGGTACGAATCCTCGAAACATTGAAGGGAATTGACGAATATATTCTTTTAAATATTGAATATCAATATTATTAATCTGGAGTTCAAATTGTAGATAATTTTGAATATTTTCTTTTTATAAATTTTAAAATGTGTCATTTAGTCATTCAGCGACATTCAAAATAATAGTTTCTTAAAAAGATAAATACAAATAATTTTTTATAAAAATATCAGTATCTAATTGATACTATCATAGTATTAAGTTATATCAAGACTGACTTTAATACGATATAATTTTTTAAATGGTCAAGAATCAAAAATATCAACATTGCTTTATTCATATAAGGTAATTTAATAAAATTTGTCAGAAAATTACTAATAAAATTTATTTAGGAGTTATTGAGGATATTTTTCTAATCTATAAATAATTATTATTATTTGTTCATCAATATTTCGAATAAAATATTGTATTACTTTTTATCAACATATACAAATTTAGCATCCAGAATAGTTTGTTAGTTTGTTACCAATAATAAACATGATTATTTTTTTAATCAACCTAAAATAATTAAATTTCGACATGGACTCTTAACTAATCGAGAACGATATTTTCAATAGTAAACTGCTCAGATCTCTGGAAATATTAGTGAAAGAAAATTCTTGAAAAGTTCGAACTATTTTTATTTTCTTATAGCCCAATATCATAATAAAATAATAATAATTCAACGGTGTATGAAATAGCAAAGAAATAAGACAATATTGCATGAAAAAAACCTTAAAATATAAGGATAGTAGATTGTTGTAGGTACCTAAAAGCACAAAACGAGAGTTTTAGGTGTTAAAAAATAATGAATACATGACATTACAACAATGTAAGACTTAAGACAGTTTATTAAAAATTGGTGTTAAACAAAAATTTTATCAATGAAATTATTCTTATTCGTTTTCCTTTTTTAGATGCTCAATAATTTATCCGATATTTCCCTGATCAAGAGATCAAATGATCTTGACAAATGCATATATTACTGCATTTTACAGTATATTATAGATATATGTAGGTATATAATAATTATGACACCATGAACTTCCTATCCAGACAAGAGTTTAAAAAGTAAATGATCGAGGGACTTAAAACGTAGTAAATGGTAAATTTTAGTTACATAAAAAAAGGAGTTTTCCTCATCAAAACAATTGTTTTGACTAAAGGGATTCTTTTTGTAAGCTAATAAAAAGTAATGAGCTTGGAATTTCGAAAAAGTAAAACAGATTTAAATTAAATGAAAATAGTGAAAGCTGATGCCCAAAGAGAATAGCGATAAAATATTTTAATTTAAGGATATTTGGAATTATTCATCTTTACAAAATGAAATCTACAAAAATAGCTGCTTATATTAAGTATTTTGTTTAGGTAAAGGAAATATGAGTAGAAAACAACTTAAAAATAATACTATTATATTGAGGTAGATATAATTAATATTTTTTTTTTTAAGATTAGATATTCAAAACTGCACGTCAAAGTTTGTTGCAAACTTGTCAACGGTTCGACAATTTACTATTAATTTATATTCACTTAAATGCCAAAATATTCACAAATATCATGATATATATCGGAGTTCAGACAGTACTTCAATTAATTATGAAGGTCAATTTTTATTGCACTTTTTTTAAAATGCATATTAATATAAATTGGAAAGATCCATCATAATAAAATCATAAAATAAAAAATCCAAGTGTGGATAAAAGTGAGAACTTTATCTAACTTTGAATTAGAATATTTTAATTATAATCAAAGTGCAGTATTTTACTATTTGTTTTAACTTTAACGTTCAATTGTGCATTCATAACTATCATTAATTTTATCCAAAAGTTTTGCTCGAGATTACCACGATTTAATATTCACATTATTTTTATATCGTTACCTTGATTTGACAAGATTTTAACCTGCAATCATTTATGTATATAATCAAATCTTTTATTTTTTATTATTTTAATACTAATTAGACAGAAATTATATCAATTAACTGTAATTTATTTTATTCTTTAATATAATCCAATCGGTGATATGTTAACAGGTTTTTTTAATGAACTTTGACTTGAACGAGATGAGAATAAAAGTAACCAGTTAACTGAAAAATAGTCAGCTTCAGTTTTAATTATTAAAAATTATATTTGCAAGAAACAAAGTTTAAAATAAAATTTTACCATAAGTACCTGGGCCTTATTTTGTTTTTTAAATCTATTTTAACTTTAGTGCTCCATATGTTTGAACTGGAACATTTTTGTAAAAACATATTATTTTTAATATTTTAATTATCAATTAGCCTGATTATCCTAAACATTTTAAAATCACAGGCCATTTATAGCAAATGAAACTAGAAACTACTGTTACGCTGGAAGACGTTAATGGTGAACTCATACGATCGAATATTGATGGCTGTCAATTATCTCCAGTAATTATCAGTAGATAAAAAGAATAATCAAATATGTCTTTGGAACATTACAGTTAGTTATGCGTTCACTCCTGCTGAGTTTTTATAAATTCACTAAAGTAATTTCTATATAGCATGCTTGATGTGTCCGATAAGCAAATTCTTTAAAAATAAACAATTTATAATTTTTTTTTATATATAGACTTAGGTATACACAGGGCAAATGCGACGGTTATTCTAAAGCAAAGACATTACTGCCATCAATACTTCGTCGTCCCAAAATCAATACCGCAATCGATATAAATGGAAGATATAATATTATGCAACTAATTCAATATTTTGAAAAAAATTACAAATAAAGTTTTTTATTCATATCTTTCCAATCCACTGAGAAATCGAGTGATTGAATAAGAATCTTGGGTTATTAATGTCAGAAGATATGGAAATAAAACCTATATCTGTAAGATAAAATAAATTTTTGAAAATTTATTATATAGCACCTTCATCGACTATGTATAATAATAATGTTTGTCTGTTTTTTTGGGCAACTCTATACAAATAGAACTAGGCGGTATGGAAATGGATTACATGTACAAATATAATAAAAAAGAATAATATATAAAAAAATATTTATTAAAAATAAATAAATCTGTATTGCTGTTCTTTAATCAACTGTTGTGCAAGGAGGTGATTTGGTGAGGATCACGCTCGACCACCAGATTTTTACCCAATTACAGAGTACCCACCAATTAATGAGGCTGATTTGTTTCGAATAATGAAATTAAAATTGACTTTTTTTTAGTGTATATGAGTACGTTTATAACTATTGAATGTACCGAAAATATCCAAAAACAGATATTTAATAAGTAATTAAATATATCATATACCAAGTATTGCTTAAACTATTGTACATAAATAATAATTACCAAAAAGCATTGATTTTCCGACATTTCAATAGAAAATCGTTGGATAATTAAGGATATAGAATAATTTAAATACTAATTATTTTCATATTGCTTTTACCTTTTTATAATACATAGACTACATTTTATTTTAATTATACTAATATATCTGTCATTTT
>NW_027114029.1:1425825-1442753 GCF_000696795.3 Halyomorpha halys
ATTTAAATACTAATTATATAATATAAATATATAAAAGTATATGAATAACGGGAAAAAACACGCATTGAATAAAAAATATTTATTAATGAAAAAAAAAATTGAAATCGAACCATTTGTTACTAAATATATTTCGACGCTGTGGATTAACTAACTCAATATCAATCAATTAATAAGATACTGAAAAAAATCCAATTTTTCCTTAATTTGTTAATAATCCTGCAATCAACTTGTAATTATTGCTTTGTTTGTTTTCTATGAATGACATGAAGTATGTTTTGTTTTTTAATCTCCTAAAGGATTAGTAGCTAAGATTACTGTTTTCTATTTTTTTCTTTCAGCACGTGAATTTTTCTTTTTTTTTTTTTGTAAGTAGTTACTCTAGTCATCTAATGTTGAAATATGACGTTTTTAAAGTGTTTGAATATAGATTATTTAACGACTTTTTCATTAATTAACAACTTTTGCTTTATTCAGATTCTAATTTTAGTACGTTTAGTACTGACCACTGATATTATATCCGAAAATTAAAAGAATTTAGCTCCTGGTCCAGTGCAAAGCTAATGATGACTTAATAAGCCACTCGATATTCCGGCTCGAGTTAGATTTAACTAGTATTGTACCACGAGAAACTTGTTCCAAATGGGTATGATTAATAATTTTAAGTTTTTGATTTGTTTATTTTAGTTCTAAAGAGTTTTTTGAATTGTAATTCCTTTAAGAAATGAATTAAAAATTGAAGTAAAAGTTCGCAATTAAAAATCATTGGTAATTAGTTCAGTGTCTATCATGCATTTAAGAAAATTTGATTTATATGTAATTGAGTAGCTCTTATAAATTAAGAGTTCTGCAAGTACTTAAATTTAATTAGAATTTCTTTGACATAATAATTGAGGAGTTTTCTACCAAAAATATCCGAGTTAGGAAATTTTAGGTTTTCAAACACGTTAAAAACTAATATGATTTAATTTTTGCCTCAAAAAAAGTTTTTTATCGACTTTGCAGTGATCATTTTTTGGTTTTCGTTTTTATACATTCAAACTCTTTCTTATTCAACACAAAGAAAGAAACTCATTTAATATATATCTTGAAACTCATATAGGGCAATAAAAGAAAAGAACATTAAAACATGCTAAAATTATATTTTTAGCAAAATATATATACTTATTTTTTTTCGGCTCCTAGAAACTACTGCCTATTACTAACATTAGACTGAGCATTGGAACACATGTCCTACATTTTTTTAATTTTAACTATAATTATTATAGTTATGCGCAAATAATATATAATAAAATAGAAAAATTAACATTTAATAATTATGGGAGAATGTCGTGCAGATGAATCACATTTATAAAAAATCATTATTTATAAAACCTGTTTGGCAGGGTAAAATTTAAATTTTGAAATTAACTAAATACGTTTTTGGTTTCGAATTTTAATTTGTCAAAAATCCCTTCAAAAAAGTTTTTTTTCAAAAGTGGATTTATAAACATTTGATAGAAAACTCTTTAATTTTGGATTATAGCAAATAATTAAATATAATAATTAAATGTAAATATATATCGATAGTTTCTTCCGGTATATTATTACTCCACAGTCGTTCTTCTGAAGAAAGAGAAAAAAGAACAAAAAAAACGAATCCAACAGTTTTTGGGAAATCATATGAAATTTACCTAATCTGAAAATATTCTTTTTGGATGTAAATTTTACAAGTTTATATTTTTGATAACATGGTACATACCACATTTTCATTACTCAGTTGAACAAATTATACCCATTTTTTTTTTTTTTAACACGCCCTTCTTTCTAAATGACAACTAAATTGCATCATATTTAAATGAAAATTAATAATGTTTGGATAGTGTATAAATTTAGATATGAATGTAATATGGCTCCTAAAATAAATTTGACAGTGACATGAACATTAATCAAGAAAAAAAAATGAAACTTCAAAGAATGTTTTTGCTTTTAATGGTAATTGAAACCAGATTGGAATTTAAAAAAAATTATATATAGATATGATTGAATTTAGCAAGCAATTTAGAGGAATTCTTCAATGATAAATATTAAATCTTGTATTTTTTTTTTTAATAGTATTATGAATTCTAAGTCATCGTATCCAATAACCTAAAACTTCCTAGCATTATTGCAATGTAAATGCATTGTTTCCCCCTATTAGTCGAATAGACCGTTTCTCATATTGTGATATTTTATAGTTTATAGTTATTGTTTATATTAGACTGTAAATGTTACCTTACAGTTTATATGTTTAGACCTCGGCTGATATTGTTAAGTGGGTTTATCGTATTAATATTAGACACTAAGTAGCTTTCTTTTGTTATAAAAAATAATATGAATATATATATTTGTCATTTCTTTTACTTGAAATAGCCAACTAGCCTTAATATTAAAGAAGAGGGAAACGGTGATGTATGGAAAGAGTGACAAATTATCTTAAAGTATTTCGAAATAAAAAATCCTTTTTAAAAATGAAATTTAATTTTTTACTAGTATACAGACCACAACTTGAAGAATAATTGATAAATGATTTTATCAACAAAAATCAGTTTAAATAAAACTTAATAGTTTTTAAGTTTGGGAAATTTTTAACAAATAACTTCTGATTTATTTCAAAGATTCTTGATCGTGAATAATATTAATTTTAATTATAAAGCGTGGTTAATTATTATTTATATTTCTCGAAATATTTTTTTTATTTTGATTAAATTAATGTTTGGTCTACGGCTCAGAATGGAGATATAACACATAATTCGTCATAATCGTCAAAATAAGGATTGCCTACCAACTTTATGGAAAGAGTTTGTAGTGTCTAATAAAATTAGTCATTTATTTCTGATACATGAAAATGTAATTAAGTTATTCTTAACCTGAAAAAGGGATGACATATTGCATCATTTTAATCAACTATTCATGAAACATGGCGATGAACCTACTGGATAATATATATATTTTTTTATTAAAAGAAATATTAAATTATATCGTTGATAATTATAAATTAATGATTAATTGATATTATTTATTATAATATTAAATATAAATTAAAGGCTAAGCGTAAATTAAAATCCGGAAGTTATAGATACGCATTGAGTATACTTTAATTCAGAGAGCATTTAATCATTAATATAGTAAATATTAATATTAATTTTTATTTTGCTAATAAAGATGATTTTATTAAATAATTAATTTACTAAAAATATGCATTACGTTTTTTTTTTAAATCATGCTACTTGCACATTTGTTTTATTTAATATTTTTCATATATGTATATATGTATGGTTAGTGTATTTGAACCATATTTGGTTTATTATAAGCATTTTTTATGAATGTATGAAGTAAATAAACACATATTTCGGATCAAGGGAGCTGTATAGAAATTGTTTTCCATTTGATATGGCTTATTCCACTGCAATGTTTAAGTAGGCTTATGAAAATTTGTGAGAGTTGAGTATGAATTACGCTTTCATGTTTAAAGTACTGATTTCTATTTTTTTAAATAAAGCCCGAATTTGTAATTATTATTCTGAAATGTTTGAGATAATTTCGGGTTCTTATAAAGGTGGTTCTCTTTCTCCAATTTTGTTTAATTTATTACTACACTACATCAAGAAACTAGAAAGGAGAACCTAAAGGAACTAATTAAGATAAATATAGGATTAATAGTTAATTGTAGGAAGATGTAATGGTAAGATTGTAATCAATTCTATGAAGATAGTCCTCCATAGAAGGTGAATCCTGACTGAAAGAAAAGGTTTTTATTTGAAAACGGAATTTTTTCTGTCAGGACGCAGGCCTGATGAAGCTTTGTAAAGTGGAGCGAAACGTTGGTTACTAATTTTTTTCTGCTATTTTGTGTACCTTATTTGAACTTCACCCACCAAACATCTTCCTACAATTGACTGCAATCACGTTTTTAGAAGTCGGTAAAGAATTATATCTCTGAATTAATACGGACTAAATAAAACTGTATACAATAAATATATTAGAGGAGAGAATCTGAAGAAAAATTTAAGTTTCCTTGTTCTACAACTAAATTAAACAAAAATTCCCGAGGTAGTAATGGCAAGATTTATAACGGGTCATTAAAACAATGGCATTGCAATTAAAATGACATATACAGTGTAGCGTAGCCCCGAAGAAGCATAGACCAAAACGTAGGTCGGCATTCTGTTAAACCAGAACCCTTACGGACTCCAGCGATTGGTGGTATCTATCTAGATCTTTCTTGTTCACTAATTATTTTTACATATTTATTTCAAATGAGTTCTGAATCAATAATTACGATGTTTATATTTTTATATTGCGATCATTATATCATCATATTTATATCGGATTTAAGCTTTCAACAATTAAATTTAAAAAATACTATTTTTTGCATAATTTAACATATTTTCACTTTAGCTGTCGGGGTATCATAGGTCCTCAGAAAAAATACATAGGTATGCTACCATAGGTATACTTAGGTAAAGATGGGTATACTTCAAGAATTCGTGGGAGATTTATTTTTTATTAAAATGGTAAAAAGATTTTTTTTTCTAACTTAAGAGCTATCACATCTTATGGTACGATATATTAGCCTATATATTTTGCTATTACAAAAAATAAATTAATTTATTTCTTTACTTAATTCAAGAAATACTCCATCGCATAAGTGTTGATTTTGAATCAGCACATACCAATTTTACCTACTATCAATTAATAATGAGACTTAACAAGGAAACAACCATTTTAGGAAAATTGAGAAGATTGATATAATTTTAAAATCTGATTGGTCTATCAAATCATAGATAGAATTGTCATTTTCTTGGATTAGGGTCAACACCATATTTATTCTACTGGACTATACTATAAAGGGCCAATATAGTTTTGACAAATATGGAATTACTAAATATTGCTAAATATCCCTCTCACAGAAAATTTGACTATAATATATAATTATTATTTAAACTAAAAATAAACTGTTTAAAATATTACTATGATTCATTTTCGGATGATTTGTTATTGTGTTAACTGATGAACTATAAATTAAATTAATATCTAACGATAAGAACAGAGCAATATCACATTTGATACTTAAATTCCTTATAAGACTATTCTTTTTCAATCATTAACAAAAGATAAAAGTTGTATATAGATGAAGTTTCAATTGTGTTTATAAGATGAGAACTAGAAATATGATTTTCGAATCGAAGTCTTACTTTATACTATAAAAAGATGTTAATTATTTAAGCGAAGAAAAAAGAAAAAAACATTATGAATATTAATTGAAAAATACTACGGAATAATTTGCAGCCATGCTTGTTAGAGCTTATAATAGTTAACATTGCAACAATAGCTTGTTAGAGCTTGCAATAGCTTACGACAACAATAGCAACAATGATTGTTAACAATAGCTACCATGATTGTTAGAATATATTTGCTGTATGAAGTAACAACAATCTATGTTCACTTTCATATAACATTGACACTCAAAGATTAACCTTTTGCATGAAATTACAAACAACTTTTTTTATTAAAGTAAGACTTAAATAAAAAAGATTATTATTACAGCATAATGGCTTTTATCACAACATATAACTATTCTCATTTCTAAAATTCTTCCATTTTTTCAGATTCATTTTTCTTAATTTTCTAATTATCACGTTGGTTGTTGTTGCTCTAAGTATTGTCTGTAGAGGGATCAAACCCAGGTTATTTCTCTCACACTCAATTTAGGTTTTCTAACTTCGTCCTAATTTCTTATGTTCGTTGTAACTCAAATTTCCCGGCTAAGTAAACCTCATTCCATACTTACTCTTTTTTTTTTTTTTTTTTTTCCTTTTTTTTAGAGGCTAATAAAAATCAGATCTCAACGGTTCGCTTTTGTAAAAAGTTGGATTTATTATCCACATTAATAGTTTTATTTGATGAATTGGAAACGGCTATATAATGAATCATATGAAAGCTGACAAATGCAATGAAAATTAAAATATCATCTCACATCATAAATAATATACAGTATAACATTGGTGAATAAAATAAATTAGAATATTTATAATTTTTTCTTTAACTGTCAGTATTATGATTCAAATGAGAGATTAAAAAATGTCCTACTGAAAAAAAAAATTAAAATTATACGTTTTCAAATTACCATTTTAAAAATTTTGTTTAAATATAGTAACTGTAGATTAGTATTATAAATATTAAGATTGATGTTTTATTTTTATCAGATTCACAAAATCTTCCAAAGCCTAACGATTGACTCAAAGCTTGCAGTCTCTTGAACGATAGAGAATATTAAACCTAATATTGAGTAGAAAACACTTCTTTCAACCAATGCCATTTCTTGAAAGCAGAATACATTTATTTTCATGGCTTATTTATTTTTATGCTTCTTCATTTTCCGAAAGGAATATTTAACAATAAATGAAACTGAATATGAACTAAAATGAACTAGAACTAAATATTTATAAAATCAGCCGAAAGTCACTTTTGTTAAAATATTCTGATAATAATGTTAATACAATCAAAATTTATTATATTGTTTCTTCCAGGAGTTTTAATATTTTTAAATCAAAACTTAATTTTAGAACTACCATCAAACTTTACCAATTTATATTTATATAAGTGAAAATTAAGTTGTTAATATTAAAAAAACAATCTTACAATGACATGTTAAATTTTACACATTGCCTTTTACATTTGAAGTTAACTGCAAGCGAAATTAAAAAAAAAATGTCCTTGAAAGGTATGATATACTTTCCAAAAATTTAAAAATAAAAACTTATGCTTATTTTATATTCCTGGGTACAGAAAAAGAGAGTAAAACTTTATATTTTAACCTTTATTTCAAATTTCTATTGAGTTGGTAAATGCACACCATAAAATAGATCTTTGTTACTGAATAATATTGATCTACATAAAACTACTTTGTTTGAATATCAAAAAATTAAAACAGACGTAATTAAATAAAACCTCCATTGCATTTTTAAACGGTTATGAAACACTGGTAACTCAATAGCAATTTTCAAAAAATACGCACCATTTTTTTCTGCTGTGTTATGTAATGAATGCACTACTGATTATATTCCGATACTGTCATTCCTAACAAAGCGTAGTCATTCAGGTAAGGCCTGGCAAATGTTCTCCTGAAAGCAGATCTCTAAGATCATCCGGAGAGCACTTGTAGACTCGTTTAGACAGTCTGGTTATTACCCGCAAGCATGCCAGCTGATAAAGATGAAACATGTTGCAAGAGAAATGTGCGAGCTGGGAGGCGAGAAGCTACTAGTAAGGATGGACTGAGTGAAGGGGTCCTCAGGGATTGTCTTTAAGCTAGGGATGATTTTAATGCCGGGGAGGGGAAGGAGGGATAAAAAAGGCTCAAGAAGGCTTAGTGGCTAATCCTAGGGTCTAATCCTACTTACCGGCCCGTCGGGTCTAGCGCTACAACCTTCTGTCTCCGGCGGTTCGGGACCGACTGGATTTGCTGGCGGGACATTCCCCCCACCCCGGGCTGGGAGGGGGCGTGGGCGTGGCCTCTTGGCCATCTTCGACCCCCACCATCCCCTCCTCTCCCTTCCCTACGCCCGCCCTCACACCGCCCTGTTTATATACACCTGTTGATTTTTTTACTCCCTCCCTTACCCCCCTTGACAAGTCATTCGGTGGTCTTTTCCGGATAGAGTTGTGACATCCCGGGAAATAAATTTCAATCCGATCCACATTAAAAGAAAGGTTTTAACAGAGATCTTGACCGAATTCCTTTTTGTCTTTCTCTTAGACTTTTTATTTTTGTATTTTCTATCAAACTTGTTTTCAAACCTTAAATTCTTCATAATTTTTAGGAATCATATCACTCAATGGCATCAATCGATTAAATTAGAATACTTTTCAATTGAAAAGAATCACTTTTAACCAAAATATTATAATAAATTCAATCCTAAAATAAACTTAAGACTATAAAAAGGGACTAGTTAACAACTGTCACAGCGACATAACAATGGGAGTCAACTCACTTATACACAATGAGAAAATGTTCGACCATTGTTATTGGTTATAATCTAGTGATATAAAATGAATCTATGTATATCCTACATCTTCGAGGAACCGCTAAGATTTTGTTTATTTATTTTGACCGAGTAAATCATTTAAAGCAAGAATAATAGTATAATCCATGACTATAGAACATGGCTCATAAGTAATTACCCATCCTCCAGGACATGCCTGTATGACAACCTGTAAATAATGGTCAAAGGTTCATTATTTAATAACGACATGGTATTACTTAAGTTACATTAATCTTGGAGGAAGCAGCATAATGGAGGGGGTAAGCTGCTTTGAAAAGTGAATGATGAACTCCAGAAGTGTAGTAGAGGAATAGGAGCCATTAAGCAGGCTTCAGTTTGTTTCGCTTTAGATTACAATGGGGTTGCGATGACATTCTTATTAATCTCGAAGTAATTCTGACCTCCAGGGGCGTGACCAATCTCTTACGCTTCGACTCCACATTTTCTCTGAAGGAGAGTAGGGTATGCCAGTCCCCTGACGATAATACAAAGTAATGAAATCAGTATATGCTTTCAATTTCCAATGTTTCTCCCTCAACCTAATGGCTTTAGTTTCTTAATAAACATAATTATAATTAAAAATTGAGGATTATTACAGAATATTAAGTTGACTTGCATTGCATAGTGTAAAATGGGTCAGTTAACTTCTGCTACATTGAACTGGATGTAAGGAATATATTTATATATAGGAATATATATTTTTCAATAGTTCAACCATATTTAATATTATTATTTAATAAATATAACACGATGTTTGTGTTACTGATGTTTCAATTTGGAGAAAGTAATAAGTCCATCAACTTTCCCTGAACGTATGATTTGAATTTCTAAATAGGTTTTCCAACTTCATTTATTCAGTAAATACACTTATCCCAAACTATACCTCAACTATTGAAATTATTGTGAAGTTGTAAGTTAAATAAAAGCCAGGTTATGTTCTCACAAGACGTAACTAGTTGACAAATTCTCATATTTTGCTTTTTCAATGGAAACATGAGAAAAATACAGACATTAAAAAATATCTATCTGGTTTATTTGGTTGTTAAACGTTTTCAAAATTAATTACAATCAATAGTATAAGAATAAATATTCTGCTAGAGTTCGATGAGTTGAAAAACTAGTGTTTCTGGAGTGGGAATGTCGTCCATTTTATGATTAGTGAAAAGCGATCATTTTGCTGATGGCAGGTGAGTGGTGTACCCTTTTCCAATTCAAAGCGAAAGTGGGGCCCAACAGAGGGAAGTTCCCCACGCCCTTGGAGTTCAGGTTCTGGTTGAGGTTAATAGAAATGTCCGCCATTTTATTCTAAACTGAAAAAGAAAGTAAACAGTGATTGGCTCCTAATTCTCTAACACGCCACTGGAGTTCATCATAAGGTCCCTTATTGGCTTCCCTTTTCCTGGTAGTTTTTCTTAACCCTCTCTATTATACTTCTTCCTACCAGCCTTATTAGATGGTGGTCATTATTTGGGTTGTACAACGGAGTCAGGAACCCTTCTCTCAATGAGGATGTTTGCTAAGGGAATGTTCAATTGTGCTTTGATTTTTTGCTTTTGGAGCTTAGATCCTCAGACGATTACCTAAAGAACCGAGTTCAAAACGTATAGTAATGAATAAGCATTGTCCAGCTGAAGTGCAGGAGTAATGGAACAACGTCGGACCGATCACTGTTCCAGCTTCAGACAGAGAGGAAGCTTTAGTGAGCTTTGCAGAGGGTGGAGGCGGCGTGCCTTGTTCAAAGGAAGTTTGATTCGATCCCATAAATAGCTGGAAAACATAAAGTATCTATCCAGAGGAACATCATAAATTAAAAATAATTTTATTGTAGGGCTGCTGTTCATTGACCAATCATGAAAATGGTGGGTTGGTAGCTGTTTCCTTACTGAAAAAACAGTCTTATTGACAACTAACCGTTAATCGAAAGGTAACAGAATCGATTGGCTACAAAAGCCCTGTTTGAACCGTGGAAGACCATACGTCGGATTAGCATCGTAAAAGACAAAAGCAACAATCTTATAATGTCTTCGTACGATATCTTAGTCAATTACAGATGACACTTGAAGATGTGTAGGGGATGAACAAGTAGTACAAGACCTAAAATCTAGATATATAGAAATATAGAAAATAACTTTTAATACTATTTCGTTAAAAAATGCTTATCTATTTTTTCTCTGCAAAAGTATAAAATAGAAACATATAATTGTTTACTAAAATTTATATTCTTGTCTTATCCCGTTTGCATCATAAGTTAAAATGTGTGAGCATTTTGCCTGGCCACTATCACCAAAGCCTACATACTATACACCCATGTATATTAGGTTTATGTAGGAAATGGTAAGTGTAAGAAGTAGCTAGCACAAAAATTGTTCTAGATGTGATGAAAGAAACTAATTCGATAACGAATTCAAAATGCTTTATTTAATTATTTTTATATATGCTTGTTTGAGAGTGGTTTAGTTTATTCTTAATTTTTTATTTTTTATTTATTTAATGTAATTTACAACTGTACAAAATAATACAATAGGTAAATATGTTTCTTAATTTAAAACAATTTTTATCCTTATTTTTCATAGGTTAAAAGATTTTTAAGTTGTAAATGTAAGTGAAGGAAGAAAGGAAAGTGTTTTGTATAAAAGTTTTAAATCTAAGATATAAATCTTTTAGAAAAAGTTATATGTGACAAGCGCAATTAGCCTGCAATTTTAAGATTTAAAAAAAGAAATGACATCACTATTGAAGGTGGTATCCTTGAGAATGGCCTGAGGGCCGAAACGTTTGGAGAAATTTTAAAGAATAAAAGTTGAGAGGAAAAAAAGGATCAAAATTGTTTTAAATTAAGAATGCTTTATTTATGCAATATTGCTTTTGTTTTTCATTTTTTTTTTAAATTTGGTGATGAGAACGAATTTGTTACTTTTCTGTGCGGTACCAATGGGTTAATCATAGTTATTGAATCAATATTTAAAATACAAATACTAATTTCATGAAGTTAGTCATTCTGTTAACTGAAAGTTTAAAAAAAATTTATAAAAAGAGAAATATGAAAAAGTTATAACAATACACAAGTTCAAGATTATGTATGATCTCATTGTATACAGGCTCTCTGACATTTGACAAAGGACATCCTGGAAAAAAAACGCCAAATTTAAAAAGGAAATATTTTCGGAGAGAGGAAAGTAAACACACTCAATTTTTTTTTTATTCGATTAAAATACAATTTTGATCCTCATCTGCAAATGTTTAAGTTATTACTCGAAAACTCTTATATTCGTGTCGTGTTTGGCATGATTGCTTATCATCATTGATTTTTCTTTTAATCCGGCTGTTATATGGGAATTTAATCGATATGATAAAATCAATACAAACAAGGGCCAATAAATCTACAAATTGAGATAGATATATCATAAATTGAAAATTTTGACATGGGCGAAGGAGAATGATATATTATCTATTTACGAGAATTGGAACCCCACCCAATTTTGTTCAGGTTCTGAACGATAGGAAAAAATATTCAGATATTTTTAAAAGTCAAAATTATTTATTAAATGTTAAACTAATAAATATCTAACTATCAACATTTTGGCATAATATTTCTATAAAAAAAACAAATCTTATGATTTTTCGCCTCTGCCTTCACCTTCACTTCTCCTATAAAATCAACAGTGGTATAGCAGTATTTCAGATATTATATTTTGAGATACATAAATATACCTTATTAGGTGGAATGAACTAAGGATAAAATGATAAAATTTTAGAAACAAATATGTGTTTATGTAATCAAAAAATAAATTGTAACTCGAAATTTGACACCCTCTAAATTTGGCCGCCCTGCGTAATTGCTCCGTTTATCCTCTTCAATTGCGGATAGTGTAAAAATAAATTTAAATTATTGACACTGCTAAATATTTACCTTCAGAATAAGGTACATTTCGATGTGGAAAATAATGTATCAATTACTTATTTTCCAGATAAAATGGAGTATGTTAATTTTGCAGTTTGTTCAATTAATACATAATATTTTCTGTAACTCCTTTTTATTTTTATGATAATGGTAACTTCATAGTATTCGCAATGAGGAAAAAGAATTATACCATTTTATTAATTACTCACGAAATGGAATTAGGAGACATGACCACTCAAGGGTATTCGATCACAATTTATTGATT
The DNA here is from genome assembly GCF_000696795.3 of Halyomorpha halys. Lineage (NCBI taxonomy): Eukaryota > Metazoa > Arthropoda > Insecta > Hemiptera > Pentatomidae > Halyomorpha > Halyomorpha halys. Next base: position 1,438,055 of record NW_027114029.1, read on the forward strand.
GGACGTTTTGAAGAATATTACAGACGGAAAAAAAAAAGACTCTGAATAAAAAAGGAATTGGCAAAGATTTGTGATAGTTATTACCAGCCTGAAGCACGTGTGTCGGCGAGATGAAACATCAAAATTATTTGTGAATAGATTATTGAAAAGCTGTAAAGCCAAAGGTACATCGCCGACGAGCCGGCTCTGGTCAAAAGGTTCTCGATAAGATGCACCTCTGAGAGCCCTTTGTCGCTGGCCTGTCATCAATAATTTAGGGCTTGGTCGGAGGATCAAGACGTCAAGGAGTAACGTCGGCGCTTCTGATGGCCCAAAGAGGTGTGGTGTTGACGGCTTGAGCAATCGGCAAAGAGCAACAATGTGTCACAAGATTGATGCCATTTACAATTAGCTTAGCAACTGATCTTATAAAATAGGGAGGACCATTCTATTTTGGGCTTCCCAGCGCTCGTATCTTAAACGAGAGGAAGTGGGTTTTAGTAAACGTTGAAGTATCAAAACATTTGCTATTATTTGAACAAAGTTTAAGGATCTTCATGGAACAGTTGTTTGTTTATTTGGTTGAAGGTCTTGATTCACTCCAGAAAATCTAGTGTTAATTCCATGACGGGAAAGATAGTATTCCGGAGGTTAAGAATCGTTTCTAGTAAGACTACGGAAGTCGTTACGTGGGCAAATAGACTAAAAAATATTTTTTTAAAAATCCATTCAATAATTCGGAAAGAATCTTTTAAATCTAGACACACAAATAGGGAACCTTGTCCAAATCCCGCTTTTTTAATCATTTGACTATCTACCGGGCTGAAGCAATTTAAACCTTCAGGTTTTTGATATCGATTTCATAAAAAAATAATGGTAGTCCATAGTCGTTATTGTACTTTATAGGGTCCATTCCTTTTTTGTTAGAAAAAAAGAAAATCTTTCTTAAAAATTATTTTTTTTTAAATTCTTATTCTAGATATATTTCTGGATTGAACAGTACAAACCCCTGCTTTGAACCCCAATCCGAACACTTCATGTGATTTTAATTTGAATGCGCGTACCACATATACCATTACATTTATCTATTTTTTAAAAATAATATGTTATCATAAGACATTGAAATGCCATGTGTTTTTTTTTTTTATAATAAGTATATTATATTTAAAATTGAATTGATTAATGTTTATTTTAGTTTTTACCTTTCTCTGCAAAGTCGTGTATTTTTGCTATTAAATACAGTTTTCTTCTAATCCACTTGCCTAACAGTTTGAAATTTTGTCCCGATGCATTTGGTAACACCGTGACGCTCCTGAATGAAGTAGTAGTTCATAACTTTCAAGCTAGATAGAAAAACAATTAAGACTAAAAAAAATGAATAATACAAGCAACAATTGTTTTATTGAGCTCAAATGTTTTTATTAATCAAAAAATCTTTCATTCTGTAGATCTAATATACCAGAAATAATATGAATTTCCATATTTATTATTATAAATATGTACGACATGTATGGTCATCGGCTTCTCCGTCCCTGAAGACTGGAGGAGAGAAGTCATTTGCGTCAAATGTCTATACCACGGTCAACAACAGTTACTATATAGGCAATACTATATACGCAATAGAAGACAATATAGATTACCCTCACTAAATACAATGACCACATATTATATATATATATGCATTATTATTTGTTAGTATTTTTGTTTTAGTTTACTATCGAATAAATATCCTCGATATAAAATATCGATACTCCCCAGGGGAGAATAAGTAAGATACCTGATGACATCAGCGGCTCCGTCGAACCCCTCCCCACCCTCGATAAAAAAAAAATCTATACCCCCCTGATTGTATCTGGTGACTTTCAAGAGACTGGTTGCCCTTCTTAGCTCAATTCCTAAACTCTGAAAGACCTTTTTCTTTTCGGAAATCCCATTCAGATATAAAATGTAAAAAAATACAGATACACATATTTTTTCAATATTTTCTGGAAATTATTCTCAAGTTTTAGGTTAATATTTGTTAAAAACTTACTTTATATCAACAGCGTTATGGTGTATGATATCCATTTTCAAATTTCTCCAATAAAAACAATTTTTAGATATATGCCTTTACATCATATAAATTTTTTTTTATATACATATTACTAAAAGCAACACGAAAATAGGTCCACTAGGGCCCGAAGTGGAGAAAGAATTTGATTGGTAGGTGGCAACTGGAATTCGAGGTGATCAGCGTATTATGGTTTACACATTGCCAACAGTTTGGACCGATCCGGGGATTTCCCAAATGTTTAGTGTGCGTTTATTGTCAACAAATTGCAATTAAAAAGTATTGGGATCATTTTAATTGGTTTTATAAATATGTACGGGAATTCTTTGAAATATACATGCAAGAGCCAGACAAGAAAGAAAGAGAAACATTGATTCTATCCTGAAAAAAAAAATAATAATTTAGGAACATCAGAGACATCTTTTTGATCAGCTTCATGAAATTCATCCCCAAGAGTATAGACCTATGGATAAGGCTGACTACGGGTCCTTATCAGGTTGCCTGTATAGCTCCGGGAACGAGTTCTAGAATGTTATCAATTATGTTTAGCTTTTTTAAGTTTTCTAGTTTAAATCTCTTAAGTGCAATAATGAGCTGGAGAGGAGCTCACCCCCCAGCCAATAATCATTTATGTTGGAGTAACCAGGTACTGTTGTGGCACGATACCTTCTCCAGCAACTGCCATGAAGTGTTTACATAATGCAAGTCGCCGACATTCAGAGAGAGGTACATCGATGAAACCGTGTTCATTTGTTAACATACATAAAAAGTATTAATTGAAGAATTCATAGAGAAGTCATAGAGTCTAGTGCGAAATCCCTCTTGTAATGAGGATAATGACCATATCTAGAAGTTATGAAGGACCTATTTAACTTTAACAAAAAGTATTTTGTGAAGTTCAAGAGTAGTTACCCACTGCCGATTTCGCACCGCATTGGTGTCCTTAAGTATTATTTTTTCCATATGCCTGGAGCTTCTCCAGACCTACTGAGCCTTCTTTTTCTCGTCGGAGGGGGTCGTTAGGAACCGCTCTGCTTCGTGAGCAACTACGTTGTAGCCTTTGTCTACTCACAGTAGGGTCACTCACTGAACTCTCCTTATTCTTCTCCATGGGTATTGTGAGTGGTTTCGTTTCCTTCTTCCAAATATGTCGCCAAGGTAGATTACCATTATTTCTGTTATATTCACGGTTATAGTGTGAGCCTTAGAAACCTTACCTTTCAGGAGCATAGCCTGGTTATTAGCGCCAGCCATTCTCACCTTAGTTCTCACTATATATATGTTTCTTTTTTATAACCCGGATTAGCTGTTTGACGCCTCTTACAGACTCATTTTCAATTGGTACGATTCCAGAACAAATCCCTGTGAACAACTCTTCTTCAGGCACTCCTCGAATTCGGGGAAGCCATCTCTGATCCTGAATCTTCTACCCTTAACATGACTTCTCATTTGAGTATAAAAGATACTAGGGCCTCATACTTTCACAGTTGCTGCAGTGAATTCGGCCACCATGTGCCATTAAAGACGGAAGAGCTGTCAAACAGAAGTAACATTAGATACATCATCCTTCGCCTTCTCCTTGGCTAGCAGTAAGCCACTGGCGGTTTCTTAGCCTTTGTATGATGATTAGTGCATAATATTATCGTTGATCAATTGCTTTATCTAGTGTAGGTGCATATTGGTCAGTAATGAAGGTTTAACCATGTAGTGGAGGCTAAACGTTAGCTTTGGATGAACTCAACATAATCCATTTGCAAAGTGACAGGAAAATAATAAAATTAGTGTAATAAGTTAGACAGGCCTAAAAAATTTATATATCTTTGAATTGTTCTTAAAGGGCAAATTAAATGGCAGATTTTGGTTGGTCTGCACATAAAATTAATTCAATCTGTAATATTCAGTTACCAAGTGAAGGTTTACACTATCAAAGAATGGACAAACACAATGCTTAGGCCAAACTTGAAGAAGTTTCAGGAGCCTCTGAGATCTGAGTCTGTTGGACTTAAAGTCCGCAAATGTGTCTCCAATTACCTACGTTAAATATACATTACTTATATACATACTTATAAGAGTTCTAAGTACATGATTCCACTTAAGGTCACGAAAATACTTAAAACCACAACAGAGGCATGTCAAGTCAGAGGAATGTCCTATTGAACCTAATTGAAATCTAGGTAATACAATTACATTTCTTAGCTCTCGGGGTTATAAGTATGGAATTATTTCTATATACTACGTGGAATACCTTTATTTACATACTAAGATATACTTTACATTACAAATAATTTTCAATTACTTCTTTCGATAATGACAAAGCTTTCCTCAAATGCTTTGATTCTAATGTCTTAATTGATGGATGTCATACACCCAGAGTGGCTTAGTATCGCATTTTCATCAAGGTTTTTAGCTGATCTGGTATTTATTCGCACAACTTTGTTTCCAAAACTTAAAATCTTTTTTTCTTTGATTTAGTCAGAATCACGCTCGACTGCCAGATTTTTATCCTACAAAGGGTACCTACTTTATGAGGCTGGGTGGACCCCGAAGGGCTCCAGAATTCATAGGGCTGACTTACGGCTACAGTAACACAGAAAATAAGTATTTGCCACAGCCGGGTTCGAACACACTGCCTTACCAATGAGATATCCACTCCCACGAATATAATATAAT
>NW_027114029.1:1447578-1492675 GCF_000696795.3 Halyomorpha halys
ATATAGACTTTTGTGAGCAAAATTTCTAATTAGGTATCTTAATTTTGGGTTGTAAAATAAGTTCGTGGCGTTTTTCCAAATTTCAATTTAATCCTTTCTCTGTTTATAAAATCATGATTTGGTCAAGAATGTTTACATATTCTAAAAAAGGATTACTTAAGGTGCTTTCATGCATCAGTTTCAACCAAGATTCCTTATCTTAAGCGGTATTTTGCTTGCTCAAAATGAAAAAGAAAAAAATTCATTTTCATTATTTAATTTTTTATTATATTTAATTGATTTTTTATTTCCGAAAAAACAATCCGCTGCAGGGACGGTTAAACAAATTCACTGTGTGTATGGCGATGATGCTTTAAGAGAAAGCACCGTCCTAAGCTCAGTTGAGAACCGTAAATTTTGACATGGAAGCGCTCGGGTCGTCGTTCAACTATTGATGACCAAATTCAAGCATTGGTCACTGACAACCCTCTCACTCTACGACACAGGATATCGCAGAAACGCTCAACATATCTCATGCAAGTGTCTCAAATCATTTGGGCCCTGCGGGATATGTTTCTCGAAGTGATATATGGGTTTCTTACAATTTGACAGAAATTTATTGGACAGCATATCCCTTAGCGATTCCCTCCTGAAACGCAATGTTAATGATCTATTTTTAAAGAGGTTGATAACTGGGTCCTGTACAATAATATTGTGAGGAAAAAGTCCTGGGGAAAACGAATTGACCCGCCGTTAACGATTCCAAAAGCAGGATGACATACAAAAAACATTTGGTGGGATTGGAAAATTGTCCTTTATTTTGAGTTCCTCCCGCCCAACCAGACCATTAATTCTGTAGTATAATGTACCCGGTTGGAACAATCAAAGGCAGCTGTTGAGCAGAATCGTCAAGCATTGTCTAATCGCAAGGCATATTTTTCCATCACGATAACGCCCGTTCTCACGAGTCTCTACAGACCCGGCAGAAATTATTGGAGTTTGGCTGGGATGTGAAATTTCCTGAATTTATTTATTAAAACCTGAAATTATTTAAATACCTGTAGAAAAATATTTCTCATAAAAGTCCATATTAGTGAATTATATAAATTATTAGTATATATATGTATGTTTATATACCAAACCAAACTATTTTTTATTATAAATCCTAAAAGTATATTTGGGATTAAAGCTCAACAGCACAGAACACCATTCCTTGAGGCCCAACTATTGTTCTAAAGTTTTGTTAGCCTTAAATTATAAAGGTTTTTTCCTTTTCTTTTGAAAGTTGATTTACAGCAGACAAAGAGGTATCTCCTATATTAATTCTCACTTAATGGCTAACTTTTAGCCACCAGATTACTGAGACAGAATTATTAGCCCATAAACGTATGTAAAGGCGGTTTATTTTATGTATAATCTGGTTCGGTTTAAAAATAATTATAATATATCTGGGATATTTGTGTCTATAAAAACTCACTCCGTGATAACTCTGAGTTTAAAACAATACGAATTTTTGCTTCTAACAAAAGAAAGGTGTTTATAAAAAAATATTCCTGAAGCCTAGAACATAATGAAATTTCTTAGAGTACAAAATTAGAATCATTTAAATCGGACAAGTATTAGGAATAATTTAAACTTTGGATAAATGTCGCTGAATTGCTTTAATAGTCACACATCTATTGATATTTACTTGAGGAAACTTGTCCGGCAAATGTGTCTCCTCGTCGTGGGATTGGCAAATTTAAAAAATAAATATTATGCGCCCCAGGTGGAAATCGAACCCACAACGTTCCGAACCGGGACCTACGCACCAACCCGTACAGCCGTCACGTCCCTAATCGCACATCAATTGGTTTATATTTGACGTACTCTGTAGATTGTTACACTGTGACAGCGGTACTACCTTTTGAAAAGCCTGTAGGCGAGGTTGGCCAAGAATTAGCTTTAGTTGAAACTAATAGCTAAAATTGTCATGGATATGATATTTCTTTATCAATGGTTCATTCATGAATAAGGGTCGTAACCATGGCAATTTCAACTATTAGTTTCAACTATTAGTTTCAACTATTAGTTTCAACTATAACTAGTTTTTGCCCATCACTGCCTATAGGAACGTGTCAGTAGAGAAAATAATCCCAGTTTATGGTTTTATCTTTGAAATACATCCAATTAAAAATAAAATAAAAAAATTTTCTAAATGTGTATTTTTTAAATATTTCATGCATACCTGGAACCCCTCATATCTTTATATTTAGATGTAAAGAAATCGATACCACTCGCTAACTTATTGACCATAGTATCTCAAAAATGAATATGTCAAAGCTGAAATTTTAATAGGAGTTTATGGTGGCGAAAAAAATAAATCGTACTTTGTGTAGTATACAATTTTTTTTTTTAATCTAAACAAAAATTAGTTATTTATTAATAATTGGAAAAAATGGACAGGAATGTCACTCGTTAGAAAAATAATTAATTTATCAAGAAACAAAAAAAATTAACTAAATAGGTCCAGTATCTACTACGTCATATGTGTGTTTAGGTATTATATTTGGGGAGTGGCCTGGCTCATTGGCAAGGCTCTGTGCTTGTAACTCCAAGGACTAGGGTTCGAATCCAGCTGTGAATGTTTATTCCTCAGCACTTCGGGAGTCATTCGGGGTCCACCCCTACTAGGAAAAAATCTGGTGGTTCTGACCAGATCACCTCCTTGCATAACTGTTAGTCGAGTAATAGTAATTCATTACAAACTATCAGTATCCTTCATGGGTTGTAGAGGTACAGATTTATTTTTAGTATATATATTCTATATAATATACACATTACAATGTATGTATATACATTCCCATATAGTTTACTGTCTAATGAATCTCATTATCCTTGCAGCTTATCTCTGAAGAGCTCTTGTCGCAATATAGTGATGCAGACTAATCTGCAACAGCTATAAAATGACTTGTAGATTGATGTCTGCAAAGATGTATCATAATTTTTTATTCTTTTTGTTTTGCACGTTGACGAGAGATGTAAATAGGGTGGAGGGTTCAATTATTCAATAATGTTTTCCAAATAATGTATTTATGCTTGATAAACATATAAATTTTCTCTCACCCCTGACACGATGTAGTGAGAAAGATTTTTGATGGTTTTGGATCTTATGGTCTAGGTTTTGGTCTTTTAGGAAACTAAAAGTGTAATGTTTTGGCAGCTATGTTCTTACTGTTTCCTTGTTAATTCAACAGCTGAAAATATCTTTTTTTTTTAAGTAGAGGAAGTTTTAAAAGTTTGTCTGGGGGAAACTATCAATATATAACGGACATAAGTTAGTGCAAATAAGTCGTTTTACTGACGAAATATCCTATATACTCTAATTATATCTTATAGTAGATCAGTATAGTTGATAGTAAGATATATGTGTGTGTGTCTAGAAAACAAAAAATTAACTTCCATATAAATTATGAATATACAACTACAAACTGTATGATCACTTTAAATTTATTAAAGTATTTTTAAAATAACATTGAAATTTTAACAAATAATGGTGACCCATAAAAATATAACTATAAAAATATTTCTTCACTTACTATCTAATCAAGCGACGCCACAGACTACAAGTGATTTAATCCAGATAAAATAACATCAGATATTTGCAAAGTATAACACTCGAGAGTTCTATTTATCTATGTATCCATTCCGAGAAAATAAAATTATAGATACAAAATATATTCCTTTTATACCACCTCATATGTGTTGTAACAAAAAAAAAAGATTCTATTTTTTTAATTTTTAATTTCAAATGTATTATTTGATATTGTTTTTCTTATCAAAACTCTAATTAATATATCTAATTAAATAAAAGATGTTCATTGCGTACTCAAAGTCTTGACTATTTTTCACGAAATGGAAAATGATATAAAAAAAATATATAGTTTTTAAAAAATAGTTTTGATGGTGTAGATGTATATATATTTAATTGATATATTTCCAATTATAAAAGTAACAAAATTATCATTATTAATTTTGGAAAGGGGAAATATTTTATAAAACATTATTATTTTGTAAAAAAATAAAGCAAACCTCAATGAAGATCACTAAGTAAATTATATCAAAATCTTGTCAAAAATAAATACAATATACAATAATCTAGAATACTATAATTATTTTTTTATTTATATGTAAAAAATGGTGAAACTAATTTATATTTACTAAAACCCTCTTATCCTTCAGTATCCTTTTTAAATATCCCACTAACGCCTGTTGAACAGATTCGCTACTTAGGACTCCTTAACAAGAGATTTAATGTAATTTACGACTGTAAAAATAATATAACAAGTGTTGTATGTTTCATATACACTTGAAAATCTTGGGAAGGAACCACCCATTGGTGGTAATTCTAACATTAATTTAAATTAGAAGGTCCCGTGGCCATCTTCTTTTCAGACGCCTCGGAGGATTATCAGGGATTGTTGATTAAGGATGAAAGATTAAGAATTAATGGGTTAGGATGGTTAAGGAGTTTGGAATGAAAAGACGCATATCTGTTTTGGACCAAATCTGCAACCAATGGGATGTTTAGGTCTTTGTGAATGAGTTTATTTGTAACGTAATAAGGAGCATCAAGGATTTTACGTAGGATTTTGGATTGTAAGGATTGGATACGGGAGGAATTTGATGGTTTGGTGGAGCCCCAGAGCTCAATTCCATATGTCCAAATTGGTCTGATTATCGTAGTGTATACTAATTTTTTGTAGTGAATGGGAAGTTTAGAGCGTTTGTCAAGTAATTGCTGTAGCAATCGGAATCTACGAGCAGTCTCTTGTCGTTTCAGTCCTGTACGTGGATTCCAAGTAAGTCTCTTGTGAAGATGGAGTCCTAAGAATCTGTTCGACAGGCGTTAGTGGAGTATTTAGAAAGGATACTGTAGGAAATGAACATATGAAATAAATTTTATTGAATTTACTATTGAAAATTAATCAAAACAATAAACGAGTCATTTAAAAATTATAATAGCCTATAATTTTGAAATGACTCTTATCACATAGCTTTTAAGAGGGTAATAATTGGCTGTATATTTTTTTCTGTTTTATGTGTGTGTGTATCATGTGACTTAAAAATGACAATGCCTATTAAATTGGAATTATTAATGGTGCTTCTCCTTATGTTGTAAATATGCAATAAGCCTGCATTTAAAAAAAATCGGATTTTCAAGGAGTTTATGAAAAAACTATTTCTAATAATTAATAAGAAATTAGTATTTTGAATTACTGATAACTATTTATCTCCTGCAAGATTATAGTCTCTCTTTTGAGAAATACAATAAACAATTCTCTACAATACAAAACTAAAATCTTCTGAATTAGATAGCATTAGCAAAGTTTTGGAGTTTAGATTCAGATGTATTTTGTAAATATTCAGGTTTCTATTCAAACCCACTTCATCTCAACATAAAAAAAAAGAAACTATTCAATCGCTGACTTATTGATCATTATCTCTTAAAAATGATATTAACCTAAAATTATTAATTATGGTTCTCCTGCTATACATGTGCACTAAGGCGGTTTCAAAAAATTCGAACTGCAAGTGGTTTGAAAACATATTTTAAAATATTAGTTTTTTGAATAAATCGAAAACTATGTATCTCATTGCAACTAAAGGCACTTATTTAACACATAATTAAATTTTCTTAAAATTAGACGAACGTCATCTAATTCGGAAAAATATCAGTAAAGACAAAAAAAAAAACAGTCTAATCTTAATGTTAAAATATAAATAAATATAGCTTTATTGCTTGAATAGTTAACATAGCTAACAAAAATGTTTGGTTTCATTTTGGAATGGGCGTGATCCAAGATATTACTATATACAGAGATTTCTTTCTCTACTATCAAAAATTGATACTGGTATCAAAAATTAACCAGTGTGCGTTACAATCTAAGAAATAAATCAAATATAAATTTAAATATATTTTTTTCCCCTAAGGTATGCCACAATTAAATAAAAGTAGGTATATGTACTATAACGACGAGTTTTCAAAAAATTCAAACCATAAGTGGTTAAAAAAAATTTTAAAACAAAGATGGGAAGGGTGATTAAAAATGTCTTTAGGGAATACTAACTAGTAAATTAAAAAAATTCGCGAAGGTCTAACAATAGATATATTTAAATTTTTTTTTTTGTAGCTAATTATACTTATAAAGTCATAATGTACAATATAACATTGTGGTCCTAAAAGTAACCGAGATTACATGTAAATCTCACAAAGAGAAATTAGTTTGTAAGTAAATGAAAATAAAACAAAGAATATGATTTGCGTTGGTGGAAATCGTTTTCAAAAGTAGACAGTTTAACAATAAATTAACAAAATAGCCTCAATAAATGATCAACAGACTGGGATAGATCAGCGACAAGCGCGAACAGAGCCTTCTTCTCTCTGTTAAGAATACCGAAATCTCGAAAACGCAGAATCGAGAGATTCGAAAGAAAATACCTCTGTACAGTTGCAGAAACGATTTGGAATCAGAGCCTTTCATGCATGGAGCAGAACAGTGAACTGATTACAAAGACTAGTCAGTCAATCTCTCATGATGTGATGGCTAGGAGGTTAAGATGGTCGAGGCATGTGGCTAGAAGCAAGCCATCAGGTCGCCTATACACAACAATGAATGCCACTATGGTTGGCAATAGGCAACGTGGGAGGCCAGAAACAAGATTGATAGACAGAATCAACAAAGATGCGAAAGCAGTTGTAGCAAATTGGAAAGCAATAGCCCAAGACAGGCAGGCGTGGATAAGCAGGTTCGGGTGGGCAAAGATCTAAGGCAAGGTCTATTGTATAGTCAACCAAAAAAAAATAATAACATACAATATAAAGACATTACACAGAAACACCCGTGTAATTAATCGTGTCCAATTATAATTAATCATACCTTATTTCATTAATATATAATACTCAATAAAATCTCTTATATAATACTGTATAATTTATAATATATTGTATATAATTTGTCGTAAATTGGAAAGGATCACATGCATATATAGTGGTACGGTATGACTTGTGATATTTTATCTAAAAATTTATTGTTTAATCCGATTTAAAACCTTTTGCTCAATATCATTACCGATAGTAATGGGCCACATCTTTCATCATCGGAATCTTCCATAATTTTATCATTAATATAAATCTTACGTCATGTTTGCTTATTTTTTATTCGTACTGATAAATTTCTGATGAAACAAACAACAGTTTAAATTAATTAAATTAAATTAATTACATAACTGTTTCTTATTCAATATTAGAAGCAGAAGCTTAGGAACGGAGGGGCAAAGGGGACAACTTTTCTCGGGTCCCGAGCCTCAAGTGACTCTCAATTTTTTATAACTATAAGATAAATTTTAATTTGTATTTTTTTAAAAAAGGTATGTTTATATGACTTGTTAATTTTATTTTAAAGTATTGCTTTTTCAAATAAATCGTTCATTTTTAAAGAAATAAATTTATAAAATTGCAGAAGTCCAAAGAAGAAAAGAATCTTGACTATTTTAAATGGTTCAGAATAAATATTTTTGATGCTACCTCTATCTAACTAATAATCCAAGAATATCATCAAAAGAAGTGGACAATGACAAAATACCTGTTCCCACTCCCTCCAAAAATTTGAAAATCAGACTCTCAAATTTTAAAACCTACTTATAACTACGACAATTGTGATTATAATTACTCCTATCACTCAGAACTATTAAAATTTAGAACCAATACCTATACCTCTGAAGTTAAAAAAATAGGATTAAACTGATATAATTTCTCAAAAAAAGTAAATATATATAGTTTCCAAGTGTTTAAACTCCCACCAAATAAATAAAAAAATCAAAGAGTTGAGAAATTAAAAATATTTTATATATCTATAAAGTCTTCAAATTGTTTCATACTTATTTATGATTTAATATCAATCATAACATAATTTGATTATGTTTATTTTCTATGTCCTTCTGTTAGTATATATTTTAAGAGAGATTTTATTTTTTCATTTATGTGTTTATTTTTATTCTTATTTTATTTTATTTTAGTATGAATGTGATCATTCATCACTATTACCTATTGCCCACAACTGTGTGGCAGATTGTAATATCTATCAATAAATAAAAAGTATTTTAAAATTAAAAAAATATCAATCACAAAGCCTATGCTAATGTAATTAAATGTGAAACACATTAAGTCCACCTCTTGATAATATAAAGTTGTATAATTTTTTTTTTTTTTTTTTAATATTTATTTATTGCTATTTACAACTGTACATAATAATACATTTAGTAAATCTGATCTAAGTTAAATTGGAGTGTTACGGGTGTGTAGAGAAACTTCCCGTTGGTAGCACTCTAATGACATTTTTCATTAGCTGGTCTCGTGGCCATCTTCTTTTCAGGCGCCTCGGAGGATTGTCAGGAATGGAAGAGGATGCAAGATTAGAAACTAGGGGGTTTGAGTGGTTAGAGAATTTATAATGGAAGGAGTGATATATGGTTCGGGCTAGATCGGTTACATATGAAAGATTTAGGTCTTTATGTATGATTTTATTTGTGACAAAGTAAGGAGCATTGAGCATTTTACGAAGGATTTTGGATTGTAAGGATTGAATACGAGAGGAATTCGAAGGTTTAGTGGTGCCCCAAAACTCAACTCCATATGTCCAGTTTTTGTATAATAGTAAAAAAAATTATGATAGTTTTATTTTATTTCTATGTATACCTATTTATGTACGATTTCGGCCTATTCCATAGATCATTTTCACCCTAACTTACTTATTTTTAATATCTATTGTAAATATAGTAATATAATTGAGGCCATTTTTCTTGCGGTTTTTATTTCTACAAATAATAAAATAATATTTTACAAATAATTTATTTTCAGAAAAAATTATGTTATGTGAATTAAGAAGTTTTTTATTTTTATTTGAACAAAATCTCAATTTCTTTTAACAATTATAAGTTTTTGGGATTCTCTCTAAGCTGATAAACGAGAGGAATGCTTTAGTCAGCCATGCTTCCCAATTACAATAGGTTGCTACATCACACAGCGTACCAATCAATCCATGATCGGACATATATACAGTACATACATTCACATGTTATAACAATATATTTTTTCTTTTTTTTTTTTTTGGTCTTCCTTCTTCTTCTCCTTTTACAAATGTTCTCCTTCTTCCTTCACAATCAATACCAGTCTACAAATCCAAATACTACAAATATTATTAAATATATTATTTCACCTAAATAATCATGAAAAAATATTTTATAATATTGTAATATTTTAGACTGTGACCTCCCTCCCCCAGAAAATGGTTTTAGCATCGCTCCTGAACCCTTTATTATGACATTGTCTGTTACAAATTGATACTTTTAAATGTTTTGTAACTTACATTACAACTTTTTTGTTGAACTATAACATAGTCTGTTACAAATCAGTACTGAGAACTATTACAACATACGCCTCACTAAAGTATTCCAAAAAAATGTAATGGTGTAAATGTTAAATATACAAGAATACACATACAAATTGGTTCATAATTTCTTTCAATCTTGCCCTAACTCTTTAAGCCCTTTGAATAACTGAAATATGATATTATATTATATAAATAAATACAGGGAATGTAAGGTATAAACACAAGAGAACTAAAATATATTGCCGTAAAATTCGCCAATAACGAGCTATATTCTTTTATTATTTTTTTTTAAATTTTGTTATTATTAAATAGATCTTAAGATTTATGGTTTGTTAGAGAATTTATTATTTTTATTTTTTTCCCTTTTTATTTATTATCTTTATTTTAAAAAATTATTTTTCTATCTTTGATGTTTTCGATTTTCTTTTAAAGTATTAAATATGTATATAATTATTGTTATTTATAGTTCTTTAATTTGTTTTCATTTATATTATTAAAATTTAGTCGCCTTATGATTTATGAGCTGACATATGGTTTTGTTTCATCTGTTTTCATTTTTTTTAATTTCATATATTCTGTTAAATGTTGTTATTTAATTTTTTTAATTAAAATTTTGTACTACACTCTAAGGTACTAATGCTTCTTGTCAATGCTTGTAATATTATTCTGAATTTATTGATTCTCCTAGTTTATTTATTATATTATCAATTTATGCAATTTTGATCCTTTTTACTCTCAACCCTTATTCTTTAATAACTTTCCAATGTTTCGGCCCTCAGGCCATTCTCAAGGATACAACCTTCAATATTGATCTCTCTAATTTAGGGTATAAAAAAAGTTATATGTGACAAGGGCAATTAACCTGAAAATTGATATTTAAAAAAAACAATGACATCAATATTGAGGGTTGTATCCTTGAGAATGGCCTGAGGGCCGAAATGTTGGAAAGTTATTAAAGAATAAAGGTTGAGAGTAAAAAGGATCAAAATTGTGTAAATTGATAGTATAATAAACCACTCTCTAACAATCATAAAATAAATAATTAATATTTATTTATTATGTTATTTAATTCAAACTTTGCTTTGATTTCTTTTTTATTTCAGTTAATTTTTTTACCATAGTTATAAGTAATAAGTATTTAGTGGCATATAGAAATTAGTTTTAAAAGAGAATAGCCAGAATCAATGTAATAATTATTTTATGTACTCACATTTATAAAATAAAAACATTTATCTAAAAAATAGATAAAGAGAAAAACCAACTATTCCAAACAAATCATTCTAACTTCCGAAGAATTTCTCAATACATCTTATGTGATACACTTAGCAGTTCATACTAATACTATTAGTTTAAGTATAAGTAAAGATTAAATTTTAATTTTAATTAAATTCATTTCTACTTCCATTTCTATGGACTGCTATCTCCGATATTGAGAAGAGACCATGAGAGACTCAAGTAAATAAAAGTGCTCAAGTGTTCCATTACCTGAGTGTAGTGATTAAAGATCTCTCAGGGCGGGAGCGGAGGGCGCAAGTGCGCCGGGGGCGTCACCGTCGCTATGGCAACTTGCGTCGTATTGACAGCGCCTCCCGACGGCGCAAGTCCTATCTCCTGGAAAAATTCCATTTAACCTGCACTTTAACTACCTGGACCATCTCTCTACAAAATAAAAACAATGAGAATTCCCGTCTAGTCTGCTTTTAATTTAATTAATCCACCGGTAGGAGTTACACACAGGTAAGTTAACAATTTAACTACCTCTAATTAGCTGACAGGTTCACAGTTTTAGTTACTATATCTATATGTATCAAGTTTCTGTTCACGGAGTGTTTCAGGTTTAAGAGTTCTCTTGCAAGGAATTAGTTGGATATTGACCGTTTTGTAATTAATTCATAATAATATATAATATATATACATTTATTAGAACAGTTTTCGGTTTTAGAAATTAAATTTAGATAAATTCTTTAGATTAAATAAATGAAAAGTAAGCTCTAATGACTAAATAATATTACAAAATTTTAATTTAAAATGATTGTTTAAGTGAAATATAAAGACATCAATTTGAAAAAAAAAACGCATGCAGTTAGACAAGAGACAGTACACCAATTCCTTTGTATAGTATGAAAACAATGTACAAATACCTATGCATATTACATTTGAACTGCTCCATACTCAATCTTGTGTGCTACGTCAAATTTAATCAAATTTAAAATACAGCTTTTTTTTGGAAGATTAATAGCTGACAGTATTTGATTGATTGTAGGAAGATCGTCCGTTGGTTGCTAATAAATATTTTTTCAACTATTTTTATTCTCTTCCTCATGCCACCCGGAGCATCTTCCGAAAAAAAATTTTAATCAACTTAATTTTTATTTTGAGCAATAATTGCTTAAACATAAAATGAGGGAAGCTGCTAAATTAACATTATTGAACACTATAACAATGTACGTTAGTTAGAGAATTATTATTTCAGCTAACAGCTAATTTTAGTCTGCTGGTAATAAATTTCTTTATTAGTATGAAGTGATTCATTTTTTTTTTCATAAAACGTTAATGTTTTGCGTTGAATTTTAATAAATATATATTTATTATTATATATATTATACTTTTTCCTATCTATTTTGTAGTAAACCCTACAGAAGAAGCGTACATTTTAAAATAATTTGTATATACACTATATAAAATAATATATCATATGCATACACTGTTGTATTAGAATTGGATAAATGTAATTACAAAATTGTATAGAAGATAATTTATAGACAGTTATTTATAAATGAAAAGAAAGCACATAAGGGAAAACATGAAGAGGTAAGAGAAAGAATGAAAAAAAATTGTAATAATAAATAAAATATAACTGAGAACGAAGAATAAAATTAAATAAAAAAAAAAGTAATTTAAATTAAGTAAATAAAATAAACACCTATCAAACTATAGCAAAAAGTTTACTATATTTACTCAATAAGGATTATCTCTTTACTCATCATATTGCAAAGGATATTTCTCAATCTTTAATATTCCATAACATAAAACACTATATTCTGTTTTAATTAATAATAAATAAATATAAAATAATAAGATTAGGAAAAAAGTGAGCAAAATTAAAACTATTTAAAACTTATTATTATTATTATTTTCTTTGAGTAAACTAAAATAAAATAAAAGTAAAATATATATATAATATTTGAAGGTTGTCACTCTATGTTAATACATGGAGTTCCATGTTAATACAGGAGGTCTATACTGCTGGTGAATTTTTTAAATAATTTCTTGTATTTGTTATACAATATTTGATCGGGTAGATGTCATGAATCCCCTTGCAGTAGAGATGATTTCAGCAAACTATATATTTTTTCGTTATATATGTTGCAGTCGTATCATATATGTTGGAATGTTTGTTGAAATCGTCTGCAGCATTTCCATGCGTTTGTATTTTGTAAGTGAAATCATTTCAAGTAGTCGTTATGTAAGGAAATGAATAAGTTAGTTGTGGTTGCTTTTGGTTACGTTGTATTTTTGTGTGGTTATGTTCGGAATATATTTGTGTTATGGTCGTCATTTAGTTGATTTTTGCCATTATATCTTAAATTAATGTTGTATTTATGTTAGTTGTGTAGAGTAACACAATATCAACTTTTATGCAATTGTGTAGTCATCATTCTATAAAGTTGGTCCAAAAATTATTTATTTATAACCTTGTAGGTAAAAACAGTAGTGTTCCACGGAGGTATACAATAATGATTCATATTACTTAAGTTGTACATTTTGAATAGATGTTTCTCTGTTTTTAAAAAAGTGTGTAATTCCCCTTGGGTCTTAAAGATCTACATCTATGCCTCTGAATAACGTAAGAACTATTATGATAAAAATTTGTAATAGCTCTAAATTAGTAAACTATGGACGTATTGTCCTTTTCCTCAGATGTGGTGTATGTTACTGGTAGCAACAACTAATGTCCATTTTTAGAGGTTTTTAGTTTTTATATGTAATGTTGTCTGTCAACGATTGATCTTTTACATGCAAGAAGAAATAATTTTTGCAGAAGCCTCAAACTATTCAATTTTTATATAGCGATATTTTTTCTGAAAAAAAAAATCAGTTTTTTTGCTATATTTAAATTTACAACTGTATTTAAAAAAAAAATACATCAAGTAGATGTGCATGATACAGGTATTTAGAAAAGCTGCCCATTGCTAGTAATCTAATAATATTATGTATTATGTATGTAAATAATAGAATACATAAGAAGGCCTTGAAGCCATATTTTTTTTGATGCCTCGTAAAATTGTCAGGGTTTGGGTGGTTAACAAACTTATAATGGAAGGATTGATATCTGGGTCGATCATGCTTGGCTACATATGGAACATTAAGGTCTTTATGGATGATTTTATTTGTGACAAAGTAAGGAGCATTGTGGATTTTAGGAAGGACTTTGGATTGTAAGGATAGGATAGGCAACAAATTCGATCGTATAGTAGAGCCTTAATCTCGACTCCACATGTCCAGATAGGCCTTTTCTTAAAAGTTTTTTTTTATGTATTTATTTATTGAAATTGACAACTGTATTTACATAAAAATATATAGTAAATATGATCTAGTAAATATTAAGGTCTTTATGGATGATTCTATTTGTGGCAAACAGAGGAACATTGAAGGTTTTGGATTGTGACGATTCCATGTTTGTCGTTTGTCTAGATGTAGTCCAAGTTATGGATCTGTTCAACTTAGGTAAGAGGAATATTATTAAAGGATACTGTAGGGCACTCCGAAGGTTTACGTCGAAGGGTTAAGGTGATTTGTTCAGATTTATTTTAATACTCCAATTTCGACGACATTCCTTAAGAGTTGTGATATGGGATTGGAGAGTTTGGGATCTAATTAAAGGTTTATTATTGACCATCTGAATGCGTGGTAAGAATAGTGTTAAGATTGGTTGAGATGTCAGCTGTATAGACGGTGTAGAGGATGGGATCGAGGATACTACCTTGAGGAAATACCTTCGGAATGAGTTTTTCGAGGATTTTTCCGAGGATAGGTAAAATAGGGATGGGCCGGTGGGATGATGGGTATTTTGGTGGCCTTTTGCATTTGGGTATCGTTTGTTTCTTTTCTTTTTAATTTATTTTCTGAGGACCTTGTATTTGGACATTTTTTTAGCAATATTGTAGTATGTTCATTATGTTCATAAGGGATTTTGTCATGATGTGTAAGGGGTGTCACCCATGAATATGGGAATCATTTTAAAACCCAAAAAGATAGGAAACTGTGAAATATGTAAAATATTAATCAACAAGGTTATTATACTCAAAATAGCTTATAAAAGCTATTTAGTATAGTGAATTTAAAGAAACAAAAACCAGGGAGACGATTTTTTAGGAATTTACTTACAGCCTCATCCCCCTGTTTTCTTTTTTTTGGTAGTTTATTTATTTACTGTAATTATTAGAATGTATTTTACAACTATCTTTCGTCCTTTGATAATTATTATCATAACTGTCCTCCAAAAGCTTTGGCACTGAAAATTATTATTCAATGCAGCAATTATATTAATTAATTCTCGTAACTAAATCCTCCTCATCCAGACAATAAGAGGGAATGGACAATCATGAATCCGAAATCAGGAATTAATAAACAGATGATGATGGATACAGAGATGAGTGTGCTCGCAGATAGGCTATCATACCAGTTCGCCTCGCCTGGTTTCAATCTCTTCCCCAGGTAATTATCCTAAAACCTTCAATTAAACGTCCTGATTTAATAAATTAAATGCTCATTAGTTTTTAGTAATTAGTGGATCAATCATGGAATATTGGATGGGACTTCTATTTCCTCCAAACTGTCCGCTCCAATCAAGGAGATTAATCCCCCCCTTCCCTAACCGTTCCGATGTTGCATCAAATTATTAAAATTATAATTTTTATTATATTAGATAGAATTGATTAGCGGCTTAATATGAAATAGTTAAGACTCATATAAGGATCTAATGTTTGACACTTAGTACATATTGAAAAAACGATTATACATGTAACGTAATTGAATCTATCCAATACATCTTGTTTTGCAAACTCGTTGATCTTTTTTATAAGTTATGACAATAACGATGATATGTTCTATGGAATATGTTGCGGTGTTACAATTTAAGAATTAGCGCCCTCACTCATCACAAACTGGCTTTTAATACCAGTGACGGGTTATTTTACTTAAGTTTAACTTTATTTTTTATTGTTATTTTTTTCTCTATTTCTTATTTTGGTATTATTGAATTTATACAATTTTAAATATGGTTTCAAGAAGCAACATAATCTCTATCACCATTGTCTATAAATATAAGACAGACTGTAATATTACACAATAAATTTTTAAAAAATTAAGAAAAACGACAACTTATAAATATTTCAGAACACTTTATTAAATAAAACTTTCATAAAATCGTAAGATAATTTATTCTTTTGTTTTATTTTTGCATTAGTATATAAACGATACTGTTAAAATGGCAATCCTACAGCAGAGGGATGTTCGTCAGGAATAAACGTGACCTTTTTTGGCAAATAAAAAACTTTATTTTTCATTTTTTTATGGAAGATAGGTGTTTAAAAAGGAACATTTACTAGCCAAACTGTGAAGAGTAGCGATAATAAAATAAATGAGCAGTTGAATTTTGTTATTATTGTATTTTGACTAAGTGAGCATAATAAAATTAAACTATTTTAAAAAACAAAGTATACAAACTAGAAAAAAAGAGCTTAACTAAAATTATATCAACAATAAAAATGTCTTTATATCACCGGTGATTGATGGGGTCCCGCTGTGGATAAGTTGTTGTCCTCGTGGAGGTAGATCGACAAACGTACGTCCGCCCATCCTCATGAAGGATGAATCAAAATTGTAGCTCGGCCGCTGTGTCAAAGTGACTTAGTAGACTTAGATGGCCACACTGCTCAAACTTCTTCGAGAAGAAACGCTCGAGCTGGTGTATTTGTAATCAGTTAGATACTAAAAAGTCATTTGTTCATCTGATTTGATTTGGGAGTTGATTTGTTTTATAACATAATAAAAACCACGTGTTCACATAATCGATTGTTAGACCATATGTTGGCCGTAACACTTTTTATTTAGTACTACCTTTCCGTGCCTTTGGCAATAATAGGGGTATTCATGATCTTTAGTTTAACATGTTAAAGCGTGTTAAATAGAAAAACTTATGTTAAATGGAGAAATATTTCCTTCTTTTACCATGTTAAAATTATATTCCATTTTATTTGTTCCATATTTTCCATATATGAGTATATTTCCAGCTGAGAATCTGTTACTAGGTCTGTTAAATGGAGAATGACGTCACGAAACAGATCAGCTGAGTTTGTCACCGTTTTATTTGTTGTCGTGTTAAGTTACTTCTGGTAGTTTGTGTTTTTTTTTTCTTTTGTCTTGTGTTATGGACTTTTAAAAAATATAATCAGTAGCCAAACCATTAAACTTTCACTTTTCACTTAATTTAAGCATGTTGTAATAAATTACTGTAGTAAAAACTTTGAAATAAGCAATAACATGAAGTTTTGGATAAGGTTACTAAACAATTTGCTCAGAAAATCCGCTATGAGCTCTTATACATTTATCATTTAACATGACTTTAAATAGGACTGCTCACAATGCTATACTTATAACATTTAACACGGTAAAATATTTTACATTTAACACAATATCATGAACACCCTTAATGAAGGGTGTTTGCAGTAGTAGGATTTTATCCATGACTGTTTGAAAACAAACTAGTGCAAATAAAATAGAATTCAATTACATTTACCCTCAAAATTCATCTTTATATTCAAATAGATAGTCAGATTGAATTGAGATAGTCCTGCATCTTATGAAACTGATCTCCGATTCCTTTGGGCTCCTTGGTCATAGTGGACTGGACTCACAGTCGTCTTTATAAGCTTTTTGACATTGAATAGCTTAACCTAATGAGCCAGTAAATCTTTCAAAATAATATTCTATGTATCTAAACATTATTTTATCTGGTTATGAAACTTTATAATTAAAACAATAATTAAGAAAATATAATGTAGAGAAATGAATCAGACCATTAGAAATAACTTAATGTGTTACTTGGTTAGCAACGTAATATTATTAGGAAACTGAATGCACATGGATATTATAGCATAAGACTTGTCAGGTTTCTTAACATTCGTTGGAGTGCCATACGTACACCATTCCTGCCAACAAGTAACTCTTTATTAATGATTCCTTATTTTAAAACTTTTGGAAGAAATATAATTTTGAGAATAATAAGGTTAAGTTTAATATATGAAATAAAATGAAATGAAAAAATAATTTTATTCTGGGACATATCTCCCTTAAGAATAAATAGATGGTTTATATATTATGATTTTTGTCTGGAAAGCATTTAAATGTTTCCAGTAAGCAAAATGAAACTTAATTGAGATCTTGGCTTAACTACTGTTTATAATGTTAATTAATATCTGCTTAAGTATATTGTTTACGATGATGCGGAAGTAAGGTTATGCAATAAGTGAAGGAATAGGTGTTTAAAGGAAAGAATGGATGAGGGTTGGCGAATGGAGGTGGGGAGAGAGTTCCAGAATGAGGTTGTACGTATAACGAAGGATTTGCTGATGAAGATGGTCCTATAGGAGGAGGACATGATTTACATCTATAAATCAGTCGGTTGGGATCTGGTGTATAATGAGTGGATAGATGGACGAAGAGTGAGGAGATCAAGGATATAGGTAGGTTTTTTGATTTTAAGAACTTGGAATAAGAAAACACCAAGGAGGTTTTGTCTTCGGGAGGTTGGATAGAGCCACTTCTACTATACCAGTGGGATATATGGTGTAGGCCGACTCTATCCTCTGCATCAAAGCCATTCTGACGACTTCCCCATTCAGCACTTGTCCTTCTGCCTTTCTGGTTACTGATGGTTTTTCTTAGTGAAGTGTGTAATGCTCACCAGTTCCTTCCATCCTTAGACGGACTCCTTGAACGAGAGTTGCTCTTTTTCTATCAAAATGGGGAGTCAGACTTGGTGAGGATGAAGATACCAGACTTCCTTGACAACTGCCTAGAGACTGTCGTACAATTTATAGTGCAAATTCCTGTATGCGTTTTGATCCTCGAAGCCAAAACCCCTTTTATTTCGAGTCTTGCCACCAGCTGGACCTGCCGGATTCCTAAGGAATTGCTGGTGCCCTAGGCCTTTACTATCGTTATTAAACTACGATACTTTGAGTTAAATAAATTAACCTTCACTTAATTATTCCTTTTCATCAAAATAGAATCCTTTTTTCCTATCCTCAATAAATATCAACAGCATTATCTTTCCCTTTCAATACAAGAGCTGATTAAAAAGTAGTTTTCACTCGCTTTCTTAATTATATCCACATGCAAATATACAAAGATGAAATAAAATGTTAACTATAAACCGGCGAAACATTTCATCTCCTCAAAATATTTTCTGAAGTAAATTATCACAATTGTTTCTTCATCTTTCCTTTTATTGGCACAACAAGCGCATGAAGCTGCCCTTGGCCTACTCAACAGCCGCCAACCATCTCTCTCTATCTTCCGAAAGGGTACAAGGGATCCTCAGTTGTCGCAGATCCTGCCCCAATGCAACCCCCCATCGGCCCTTCGTCCTACCACGTCGCCACATTCCATCCGAAACGTAAATGTACAATTTATGAACCACTCTTTCCTCACCCATCCTCATCACATAACCAAGCCTCTGTATCCTAATGTACCAGGAGATGCTACGTTCCTTATAGAGCTCAAACAGTTTCGTGTCGTTTCTGTTTCCCTTCAGAGGTTAGAGTTTATTTGGACTTTGACTTACTGTGTCTACTCTGTAGGTGGTAGAAAGATTGAATTAATTATCCTACACCCATTCTCAAAAAATAATAGGTCTCTTTATTAGTAAAACAGCATGCGTTATCCTAATGTGAATTCAACTGTTGTGATAAATAAAGAATCACTGTGAATTAGTGGGAATATTAGAGGTGTCGAGCTCATCTAAAACTGAAAAAATTTGTTTTTTGTATTAGATTTTGAAAAGTCTTCAGTGATCTGTGGAAATTGAAAAATGATAATTTAATGATTTGAACATTAAATATTTTTTCGGACAAAAATTAATCAGTATACTCGGAACGTAAATATAAAAATGTTGTCCATTTTAAAGAAATAATTATGGTTCAAAATGCTGTCATGCTAAATTTATTTCTAACATCTCCAACTAACCAGTGAGTAAATTCAGATGAAGACAGTGGCGATGAGGTTATGGACGAAGCTTAACTTGATCTCTGTATAAGCCTTGATATCTGAATGCAGAGGCCCAGGGTCGGGGATGCTTTACTTCATAAGGAATTTTTTTTTATAACTCCCTCCCTGGTCGTTTCTGACATACGAGGGGGGGGAGGTTATCTACAGGTGACCAATCTATTCTAACCATTGTATTGTAGGGGTCAAATTTTTCATTTTGTGGGACCACCTCTCAAATGAAAAAAGTCAACGCCCGGATTCGAACTGGCGCTGCTAAAGTCCCCAGGTGGAAAAGACCTGCACCTCAACCAACTGAGCTACGGACGGCCCACTTCGTAAGCAAGTACTGTTCCTAGACCATCGGTTGAGCAGCAAGGAAGTGATTTATTCAGGATAACGCTCGACCGCCATATTTTTATCTAATTAAGGGTCACTTTATTAGGCTGGGTGGACCACGGAGGGCTCCCAAACCAGTAGGGCTGACTCACGAGTACAATAAAACAGAAAATAGTTACCTGCCACTGCCGGATTCGGACATGGATCCTTGGGGTTAGTAGCATAGTGCCTTACCACTGAGCTACCCACACCCGCAATAATGTTATTATAAAAATTTATTTTATTATTTTATGTCAAAATAAAAACGGATATTATGACCATAGTTCCCAGCGTTGCTTTTTCGCAGCAGGCCTAATGTCACTTCTTGTTTTTCTTTTCTTTTTATATGTATGGTTGCAAGGTGTCTAGAGAAATAATAAAATGATTTTAATCATTATCTTCCTTTAGAAATGTTCTAGGAACAAATAGGTTATAAGTATCGATATCAGAAAGTATCCATTCTATATGTTCTGTTCACAAAGAGAGTATGAGCATGCATTAGGACGTTACCTGAGCAGGAATGGTACAACCACTCGGAGTAAAATATCCAATGTGGTTCGAAATATCATGGTAGTGAAGAGGTGAGATAGAAAACAACTTTTTAAGCAATGTACACTTCCTCTATCAGTTAAGAACTTCATTGAATACTTGCTAAGTGCCTCATACGTATCACTATAAACTCATTGTTAGGCAATATATTTCCTATAGAAGGACGATAAGTAGCAATCTGATATTCTATTACTCATTTACAAACTGCCAATCAACCGATAGGTCTCCAGTCTATTCCAAGATTAGACAATCAAATCAGGTTAAAATGACCTGACATTAATTAATTAAAATAAAAATTCATTAAAAAAGAATCACATATCGCTGCTTTACTGGAATAGTTGCATATCCGATAAAAAATAAATATGCTTTTTTCCATGTTTTCTATAAATTGTTCCGTAGATTATTACAAGAGCCCGTTGAAGAACTAAGTGAGTTATTTCATCTCAAATTTTTATTACTATAATGAAAACTATCGTACATATAATTACTAGTAAAAATTGAAGAGTTAGCCAAATATAATCATTCAAAACGTTAATTTTTTTTTTTCATTCGTAGCTCCATATCGTTAAAACTACCAACAACTCTAGAAAAGCTAATAGAACATCATTTAAAATAGAGTAAATTTGCTAAAATATGAGCCGTAACAGAGCTATTTACGTTTAATAGTTTCCGAGATATGATTTCTTTAAAAGCAACATTGCATAAAACATGTACTAAAAAATCAGTAGTTTGTGAGTTTATTGTGAAAATCTATTGTGGGACCATGTGACGTACAGATGTCTATTAGCGCTGAAAGTAAAGCTACTATAAAGTAATTTATGACGTTTATCTTCGTAGGAGTACTATTCTTCATTAAATTTCTTACAACTGATACTTATTTGTAATACTTGTACTATATATTTTTTACAACCCTCTGAGCTTTGATCTATAGAGGGATCCCAGTGAAGAATGAATCCCCTGTCTACAGTAATATCTTCGGAACACATCCATTTCAAAATAAAAACCTAAACTTTTTTTTTCGTTAAATGTGCCTTTATTTGTCAAATGTGTCAGCCAAAGCAGCTATATATTACGATGAAAAATAGTTTATATACGTTTAATACTGGTACCAAGACGTGGCTTGAAGACACTTTTTTGAAATCAGCACATTTTAATATATCTCATACCTATTTGTTGTATCTCAACTTCATCTCTGGTTGGTTTCAACGTGTATTATTCGTAAGGAATTAATTTTAATAATTTAGATGATAGTTGTTAGTATCTTGTTGCTGTTTTCCTCATGTAATAGATACACATCGATAGTGATGCATAACATATCATCGACAAGACAAATATATATTTTTACCATCGAATACCTCGCTAGTACCGTCGTTATCAGTTGCTCTGTCAACAGCCCGTGTTGTAAATCTGCCACCTCCGAGATAACACTCTAATCCCTCTTCATGTTTATTAGACTCCCTGTTTATTTTATTGAACAGATACGGACTGGCTTTTTTTTTTTTTTTAGATATATTTTTTGTAGCTGGTGTTTTCCTAGCTAATCTGTGCGCCGTTAGAACACTCCTCATTGGCTGATTCCCCATCGTTAATTACCTTTCCAATCAACACGAGGTTTATAGTCTGAATGGAATGCGGTCTGATAATCGGAATAGGAATAGCTTTGGTTTTTGCGTAACACTAAATCGGGAATTAACTTGTGAAAATTTATTTTCCCTATTCATATATTAGATTAAATTAAAAAAAAAAATGCTTTAAATTCATTGTATGAAATTATAATTGTTTAAATATAAATAATCAGTTGAAATAATACTACCTAAGGTTTTGTTTTTTTGTTAAAAATGTATTTTTTTTTGGAATTTATACCTTTCCTAAAAACATTTTTATTCATTCTGTCAATCCTAGAACATTTTAGTATATTCTGTCCACCAAAGTCTTAATAGTAATCCAGTAAATTTGATGGAAGTCTACAATAGGAGTGATTCAGGTGTGTAGAGAATCTACCCATTGATAGCACTCTAATAACGTTTTTACATTAGAAGGTCTCGTCAGGGGCAGTGTAGGACACCAACGGGAGTCTTGGGCCGACGTAAGAAAAAGAAAAAAAAGAAAAAAGGGCTCGTGGTCATCTTCTTTTCAGGTGCCTCGGAAGATTGTCAGGAATAGAAGAGGGAGCAAGATTAGAAACTAGTGGGTTTGGATGGATAGGGAGTTTATAATGGAAGGAATGATATCTGGTCCGAATAGAACATATGAAGCATTAAGGTCATTATGTATGATTTGATTTGTGACAAAGTAAGGAGCACTGAGGATTTTTGATTGTAATGTTTGTATACGGAAGGAATCCGAAGGTTTAGTGGAGCCCCACAGCTCAACTCCGTATGTCCAGACAGACTATAATAAGTCATGAAGATCAGTCTTTTGTGGTGAATTGGAAGTTTAGACCCTTTGTCTCAGTTGGTGCTGTAATGGTCGGAATCGACGTGCAATTTCCTGTCTTATTAGTCTTGTGTGGGGATTCCAGATTAGTCGTTTGTCCAGTTGCAGCCCAAGGTAGCGGATCTGTTTGACAGGGGTAAGAGAAATTTATTAAAGAATACTGTAGAACAGTCGGTAGGTTAACGACGTAGGGTGTAGATGTTTTGATAGGATTTATTTTAATCCTCCAATTACGACACCATTCTTCGAGGACTGTGATATAGAATTGGAGGGTTTAGGATGCAATTAAAGAGTTATTATTAACTGCGAGCACACATGTGTCATCAACATGGTAAGGATATTATTAGGATTGTGGATATTGAGGGATGTGGGCTGTATAGACGGTAAAGAGGATGGGACCGACGATAATACGTTGAGGAACACCAGCGGACTGAGATGAGAGGGATGAATGGGAAGCCATTGTGGCTTACTTGGAGTAATCCATCGATGAGAAAGTAATGAATGAGAAATTTTGTAGGAGGTAGAACTTTACGGAGTTTGTAAAGCAGTCCCGGTGGCCAGACTCGATCAATTGGCAGTTCTACATCGAAAAAGACTCCCACACAGAACATTCCGCGCTCCAAAGAAGACGAGACAACTTCCACACTGACATTGATCGACAGTGGAGTGGGTTGGATGTTCGGAATCCAAACTAGTGAAGCATAATTGAAAGCCATAAAATTTAGAAAGCATTACTAATAAAAAAGAAAAGAATAAGGATTAAAAATAGGACTTATAGTTTGGAATATAAAAATAAAATAAGATGAGATTTGTCCACAAATTAATTGTTACAACTTGATAATGGGCAGAAGAGCCCCAAAAGTTCGGATGACATAATGATAAAGAAGTAAAACAAAATGTATAAATAAATTCCCCAAAAAAAGAAAGAATAAAGTCATAATTGTTTAATTTGTTTTTATTCCTTTATTACCATATCGTTATTATAACAGTTCATTAGTTTTTTTTTTTTAGCAGTTGATAGCAGGGGAAATGTAGTCTCGTGTAAAAAATAGCCCAAACTATTTACAAAGCTAAAACCTTTGAAAAATTACAAGTAATTGGCATTGCCTCGTTTGTTGCCTTTACATTATTGTGAATGTACTTATTTACAGTGTTATTTATTTTTTTTTTTTAAGTTATGTTTTAACCTAAATAATATTTTGAAGAAAATTATTCTTAAAATTATAAAGAATTATTCTCCGCTTGTAGATTTTATTGTTCGTTTATAAAAGATAAGGGGTGTGTCACAAAAGCTGTTTTTCCAATATTGGTAATTTACATGTTTTTGAAAGCTTTCAGTACTGCTCATATTTTACTCGTGAAAACAGAGTTCAATTTATTCAATCATTTAAATTTTTTAGCGTCAGATTTTTCCTACAAGTTCACTCCATGTCAAGTCTCCCAGTTAATGACATACACCTTCTAAGGTTTTTATGATATTTTGCATAATTGATTATAGTTCTATCCTGATGACTCCTGCAAAAATATTTTCAAATCATTTATAATTTTCCGTTTAATTTATTTTGATTTTTTTGGGGAGGGTAAGAGATTTTTTCTCAGTCAGGAGTACCTACTTCATAGAGACTAGACGGGGCCCAGGAGTGTTTAATTTAAGGGAAAATTCTAATAATAGGACAAAGATTTTCTATAAGGATAAGAATAAAATAAGTTTCATGCCAAGTTTCATAAAACTTTAGGAGTTGGCTGTCATGAACTGCAGGATTTTACATTGATTAAATGACCCTGTGGGGTAATGTGTCATTTCTTAAAAAAATTATAATGATTTGAAGATTGATTAAGTTGGATTCCCTTTTATTGATAAAACATGGGCAATCTTTAAAGTATTTGATCACATAGAAAATATCAATATTACAAAATAAGTTATTGTAATCGCCTTTTTTATTGGTTATAAAATAATAGGAAACTGTATTAGTGAATAATAATTTTCATTAAAAAATAATTCAGATTACGAACATTACAAAAAAAAATAACAACCAAGTTGATAACTTCTTATTAAGCAAGAGCCATTTGTTGCGAGGGACTAGATGTTTAGAAGTGTTAACAACCTTCGGAACTGTCGGTTCAAATCCGGCCAGGGGGACCGACTTTTATAAAGGAGGTCCCACGAAATGAAATCTTTGACCTCTCACATGATTAGAATAGGTTGTTAATTGGGGCTCAACCCATAACACATACATATATATATATATATATATTCTAGTCCATTCTGAAACGTTGGGGAAAAAAAGATATGTAATTCTCCATCCCAAGAAATACCCCACCATTTTATTTTTACTTCATAAAATTCAATCATTACTGTTTATATTTATGATTAAGGGTGATAATGATTAATCACCCAGGGGCCCAAGGACTTCTTTTTGTGGATGTACTGGCTATCTGGGGAACAAGTTCGAACAAGTATGGGTGGTTTGGAAGAAACTCGTGTTCAAGACTTTATTAAAGTCCTGAACACGCTGTACGACTGGGTGAAAGAAAATGGAATGACGGTTAGCCCGCAAAAACTGTGTTCAAGTGTTTAGCCTTAGTACAAAAATACATGAAGTTCATTTATACCTTAAAGGCGAAGAACTAACGAGAATTGATAAAGCAAGCTATTTAGGGATCACGCTGGACTCTAAGCTGAACAACACCAGATGTAGCTGGGCCACCCACGGAAGAAAAGTGCAGAAACATGGTAGCTATCATGAAGAAAAGAGGAAGGGTTATAGATCTGCAGTGGATACCAGACCATGTTGGGATAAATGGTAATGAACAAGCCGACAAGATGGCTAAGCTCGGTTGTGCAGAGAACCACCCTGTTCAACCACTTTCCTACAGAACAGTAAAATCAATGATAAGTTCTTATTGTAAGGACAGAACAAGCGCTAGACACAAAGTTCAAGCGGAAGGAAAGAAGTGGGAGAGCCTACTGCATTAGGATAAACGAATTTTCGGCAATCTTAAAAGAGCTGAGAGAGTGGCTTGCTTTCGCCTAGTAACAGGACATGATCTGCTACAAAAACACCTCCATCGAATTGGCATCGCAGATTCCTCGAAATGCCCTCTAAAATGGGGGACGTGGGTGGAGACCTACCTACCTACGCCCATGCACAACAAATTTATTTTAGGTAGTCAAAAGTAAATGACTGTAGCTGTCATGTAGTTTACATCATGGTGGTTGCTGTGACAGTTGTATCCCCGTTTTGACGAACCTTACCGATAATGTACCTTTACTGCTACACCATTAACTGTCAACTGTAGAACACCAGACCAAGTAAGATAATTCTGCTACGATTGTAAACATTATAATGAAGGAAACTATAGCGTTCTACCTTGTAAACGGTCTTAAACGTGACAGTTGCTTCCTACCACTACACCTATCAACTATCACGCTTGTGCAACAGTTAAATAATTAGATACCTACTAATACGTTACTTAGATATAAAAATAACTAGAATTTTTTTTTTTATCTAGGAAGTTTTATGCCAAAGAGATCCATTACCTAGAACTACATCTGGACAAACGACTGATTTGGTATCCTCTTGCAAGACTGAAAGGACAGAAGACTGCTTCTTGATTCGGACCATCACAAAAGACTCATTTATATGATTATAATAAGACATATCTGGATTTACCGAATTGAGCATTGGGGCTTCAGTAACCCATCGCATCCAATCCTTACAATCTGAAATCTATCGTAAAATTCTTAATTCTCATTATTTTGTCATAAATCGAATCGTCCATCAGGACCTCAGTGTTTCCTATGTTACCGATTTTGCCAACACCAGATTCCAATCCTTCCATGATAAACTTCCCAATCACCCAAACCCACTAGTTTCTAACCTGGCTTCTACTTCATTACCTGATGAAAAGGAGATCTCCTCTAGAAATTTTATTGGAGTTCTATCAATGGATATATTCTACACGTCTGTATCATGCCATTGTATAACTGACATCAAATTTACTTGTTGTATTTATTTTAATAAAAAAGCATATTTTAAATTTAAATTTACATTCCCTTCTACATAAGTAAATATACATCATGATCTTATTTAATATTGCTTGCTAAAAACTTTTTGTTAAAAATAGAATTTTAATACTATCTTACTACTCGGTTGACTTATACTAACCATTCTTAAAATATTGCTACTTAAAAATTTAAAATTTACCGGGATTGAAGCAGGAAGGGGGGGAGGAGCGGGAATTTTTGTAGAATTTTCTGGTACTGTTGTACTTAATAAATTATTGTTTTGCCACTTGTTTGTTACTATGACACCCTCACTCCCTAGCAGTGTAGGTTTGATGAGCTATCGAAGATAGAAAATCACATCTGTAAATTTATTAGTTTTTTAAATGATACATTTAATGATTTTAACTTGATTAAAATTATTAACGTGTGTTGAAGTGCTATATCAGTTTCAAATTAATTTTACAACATGCTAAAAAGGTTAAATTTCGAGCCAGCTTGGTAAACAAATGATGCAAAAACAAAGAAAAAAATGAAATGATAAAAAAAAAAATAAAATGGAAGAAAAATTATTTTTATGACATTATAATCATGAAATTTTTACAACATATATTCTTTTTAAAAGCCCTCAGACCTCAAAAGTATAAACCACTATATAATATTTATAGATTCAGTTAATTTTGAATAAAAAAATATTAACTATATCTAACTAATTTCAGAATTTTCTAATTGAGCATCTCATAAAATCTTAGTTGCCGAAAAAAAAAAATTAAGCTTTATTTTTCATCACATTTTATATGTAACTAAAAATGGCCTCACAAACTTTTATCGGTTTCAGGATAGTAGATAGTTCTTCCGAAACATGTTTTCTTCAAAT
Source organism: Halyomorpha halys (assembly GCF_000696795.3). NCBI lineage: Eukaryota > Metazoa > Arthropoda > Insecta > Hemiptera > Pentatomidae > Halyomorpha > Halyomorpha halys. Next base: position 1,475,504 of record NW_027114029.1, read on the forward strand.
TTTTCAAAAATCAAATGAGTGATGACCTTATTTCATATTTATTTAAAATTTATATCTGACGCCAAGAAATTATTTGAGCTGTCTTTCAAAGATTTAATGTTGAACCGACTTACTGAAAAAACCTTTTTTAAACCAGTTGTAAGAAATATCAACCACATGGTGAGCTATCAAACAAGAATTCTCCATTGCTGGTCAATCTTTGAGTATATTCCAAAAGAAATTTTGATTTCAAGATATTTAAAAAAAATCATATTTAAGTTTTGAAATGTATATTGATAGTAAAATTGATTAAAGTCATTATATTATGAGACTTTTTCCAATACAGAAACTTCATAACGAATTGTTAGGCCAGTTTTTGTATGGAACATTTTGAACAAATTCTCTCTGAGAGCCTTTCCTCTCTATCTTGTAGCATAAATTTAATTGGTCAGAGATGCCTCATTGGGCGTGGCTGGTTGATAAGGCCTTATCGTGCTACCATCCAATTCGCTATAATGTTGATGGCTTCTCTTTACATGGCGGGAGTAGAACAGAATGGGTCTTGTGAATGGCGTCCATTAAAAATTTATAAAGCTGACAAAACATTAACACTAGGTGAGTTATCAAAAGTAATTTAATATAAAGTAAACAATAAAACTAATAAATATGTAATTGATACTAGCTCGTCAGTTCTTATCATAACTAAAGAAAAATAAATATTTTACGTTCAAAAGTTTCGGTTTCGCTGGTCCTAATTATTTAATTATTTTTTCATCTTTTTTAGAAAATTGCAAAAAAAATGCGATAAAATGAACACATCTCCAAATCGAACGAAACTTAAGCCTCTATAAACTTTTTAAAAAAATGTACATAGACGACTTCGTTTGAGTTGTTCTATGATCTACACAACTTTTTCTCCCAAATAAAGACATAAAATCTTGTAAGTTATTTTTGATTTAAATATAAAAACTGAATTCAATTTTTATATTTTGCATGTTCTAACAAAAATGTTTATGATTGGATATATCATATATCCTCAGTTTCCTTATTTGCAACGCTGTGCGGGGTGCTCCAAAATACTACTGCAGGATTATGGGCTAAAAGGTATATACTTCATAAGGCATGATTACCGTAGAAGTACCTAGTCTATTGTAGGATCCAGAAGTCCAGGATCATTCGTTTTTTCCGGTCTTGAACGGACGCTGAAGAAATACTTAGCAAGTATTTCTTCCACTGAAGTAGTCCTCCTCTGTCACTTATATTCTTCAAAGGAAATACCCTTATGATCTAGAACCGTTTACTTCGATGGTCTACAATATTCACAAGAATTTTCGGAAAATCTGAAGACCTCTTTTGACACCGTTCTTCGAACGGAACTTCTGCCCTCGACTGAGCACAGAGATCATGATTTCATTTGGAGGTAGTATGCTTCATGCTATCGACGCATGTTAGCTTCATCTCTCTAATGATAGTCTTATTATCTATGTCTTGGAGGTCTCAGAAGGTCTTCTCTTAACCAGTGGTTTCCAACCATTTTTCGCCACGGCCTCCTTTTTGGGATAAAAACATTTCGTGGAACCCTTATTGAGCTAATAGAATTTCATATAATAATAGAATTTGGCATCCTTGTCGAGCCAAAACAAATACGAAAATGTCGCCACGTTTATTCTTAAAACGGTTGAGCATATAGGGAAATAAGAAGAAGCAAAGCACAGTGGTGGAATGTACCGTATATATTTGCAATTTTAATTTTAAACGTCTTCATATTTTTTTATGTAATATTTTAAAAAAGTAGCATTCGTTTGTGGCATTCCTGATATCCGCTTGGGGGAACCTCAGGGTCCCGCGTTATTAGGCATTTATGAGTTGGGTCGCTCATACCTTCCCTCTACTAGGTTGACTAATTTATTTTTATTTTAGTGTTTTTAATGATAATATTTGTTTTAATGTTATCATGTATTTAAACTAGGGAATAAAGAAGGATTACACTACAGGTCACCGGAGCTATCGATTCTAGTCAGAATGTAAGTAGAAATTGGATAGGCCATCAAATAAAAGACAACTACACAGTCCGGATTCGAACCAAAGACTCAACCAATGTAACTACTAAATAAATATAGTTCTATTAAGTACATAACCCAAGTCACGCATATATCTTTGGAAAATTACAAAAACAAAAAAAATCTATACTTTATTTATAATTAATTGAAATTACCCTAATAAACATGTTGGCGATAAAAATTAAAATAATAATAAATAGCTTAAGCATCCACTTAACTATTACCCAAGTCGGAGATTTTCATCTAAGGTACCAGGATAAAATACAATAATTACAATATTCTCATCTTATAAGTGAGGCGTAACATTATTACAAATCCAGTTTATTTTATTTTTTAATTAATAAATATTCCTGTATTTAATATTTTTATTTTTTTCTTAAACACTTTTGTTCTAGACTTTTATGAGAAAAATTTTGGTCTAGCGTATGATAGAATAGTCTCCAAAATCAGTTATATTCTATGTAATTTATTGCTAAGTGATCCTTTCATATTAAAGTATCTGTATACTTGATATAGAATATCTGTATATAATGTATAATAATAATTCTAACACTATTAATTAAAAATTATTAATAGACTGGGTTAATTTATTGATACAATTCCCCAACTGTAATATTTTTACTGTATAATTATATAATATTCTCATTTTAAATAAAAGTACTCTGCAGTAATTCTTCTCGTGCTATGTGAGTTAGTTTTTGTCGCAATTTATTATACAATTTTAAAATTATAAATAATTATACAATTTTCAAAGTGAAGATAGTTTTGAGTAAGTGAAGTAAGTGATTTTGTCAGTGTAGGATTGTTTGTTTATTTCAAAATCATTATATTGTGCGTGTGTATTTATAACCTATTGTAAAGGAAACAGTATTGATCCTTGCAGTACTCCTGTCAAGACTTCTTGAAACTTATATGGTATAATTTGTTTCATTGTAATATATTTATTATTTAGACTTATTTATATTATATTCTTATTAATAAAGCATTTCTCTCTACGCTTGGCCGATTGTGTGTAGGGAAGCCTCCAAAAGATCTTCCAAGACGAAGAAGGGTTGAACAAAACAAGGGTACGCTGGCGCTGGTGCCATATCCACGGAAATTGCTTGGTGGGGCCACCTGATCTGAAATTAATAACGTCTCGGGGGCCCCTTGGCCTAATTTGCATATTTCATAGAAGGGGGCACAAATTAGAGAGCCTTGATCCTGTCTTTAATTAATTTCACCAACGAGCGCCGGCCCTTCTACAAATTACAGCCAATTAATTTCATTAATGGGACGGTGGTGGGGAGGCCATTTGGATTGGAGGGGGCAGCTCTCGCTAAATGGCTTGGAATAAACTCCGCCAGAGAGAGCGGCGGTCGGAGAGAACTTTTAATTACTTAAACATTGAATATTTCCAACGGTGACAGATTGGCTGCCCTTTTTGCATTTACATAATGGCATATTGAGTGCTCCCAGCCAGCTGGTAGATTTACGAGCCTAGCTACCTAATGTATTGCTACGTCCAAGGCGGTTAGTTGATTTAAAATGGAAAAACGGCTTTTCAATAAGTAGATTATCCAATATTTATTACGCAGATTTTTCCAGTCTTTTTTATTTGATTTTACTTATCTCTTTTGGCTCAGCTATGATATAGAGTATACTATGTGTAAGAGTTTCTACTTAAAGGATACCTTTAAAGGAGGTGATATACTAATATTTATATACAATAAATATATACATAATATAATACATATACAATAAATATACATACATAATAATTATATACCATTGATATTCATGTACTACTTATATTTATGTACCACTTGTTGTCAAATCATAGGTTTCCTTATGTTAAGGTTACGATCATAGTTGTTATGTCACATATATCAAGTGTTTAATTCAGTTTAATATAGCCTACTTTATGGTACTCCTTCTTTCATTACATCAGGAGATAAAAGAAAACTCTGCTATATCTCTTGGATGCTGACCACATAACCTCTTCATATGATTAAATAATTGTGCTCCCTAGCTAGGTACTGAACCTTGGACACTTCATAGGTATTAGTGCTGCAAACTTATTTTTATGTGGCTTTTTTGGGAGGGGGGACTAATTAGATGAAATTAAAGAAAACAATAAAATAAATAAGTTTTCACTAACATCCCCTAGGTTTCAGAGCCAAAACATAGACATGAGGTAAAAATGATAAAAAATAACATTTAAGAGAAAAAGCAAATATAGATGAAACTTAACATTAATAAGTATAGCACTGGAGGACATGATAGCTCGACTCTAGGAGTGAGGGTCCTAGAGTGATAAGCTTAATATATTTTGGGTTCGATTCACACTTGGATTTGTCAAGATTTCCAAAAAATTCAGAGCGGCTGCTCAAGCTGTGTTGAGTTGCTAATACACAGCATGCCGAGCGGTCCAATAGACAATATCAAAAGTGATGAGAGAGAATTAGTTCCGACTAGATAGTCGAATATATATTTTTTTCCTTTACGACTCATAGAGTTGACAATAACCATCCAAGATCTAATACAAATGATGATGTTAGATTCCAAGCGAGTCCAGAATAATGGTTTTCAGCTTGATCTAAAGCCACTCCAAAAAAATATAAAATAAAATATAGTGTTATATAAACATCAAATATAAATTATAAAAATATAACTCAGCATAAAAAAAAATAACAATAAATAAATTCGTCAGTCAGTAAAATTGGTTTGAAAATATTGGAAAATAAATTTATATCAAATGCGATTGAAGGAAAAATAATAGAAAATAATTAGAGAGAATTCGGTTGATTGTGGATTTTTTTATCAAAAGTTAAAATATTTCAACACTTTCGAAAAGTTAAGATTTTTTTTTCCAAATAAAAATTCTACAACTTAAAACTTACTAAGATTATATCAAAATTATTTTCTATCAAATAGGTGTTACAAATCAACTTTTTAAATAAATATTTAACTTATCTTTATATGATGCTCCCATAATAAATTTTGAATAATAACTTTCTAATGTTGATATCTTGACTTTCGACAGAAAATTCCTTGATTACTCCTTAGTTCATCTTGAGTAAAATTTATATATTTAATTTTTTTCAAACTATGAAGCTACAAAATATTCAAAAACAATCTATCGTAGGTAGTAGTATTACAAACAAATGTAGTACATACCAGTGCTCACGTTAGAACGCACGTGACAACAAGAGATTATGAAGGAACCTTTTTTTTTTTAAATCCAAATCGTAAAATATATCTGTATGCAGATAACTTAATAAAATGTTTACAAAAACTAAAAGATTACTTTGTGACAAAGATTATTTTGATTTTATCTCTTTTTACCTTCTATATAATTTAAATAATAAAACCCATATACAAGTATATTTATCTTAATTCCTTATATTACCAGGTGAACATTTTGGAAGATATTCCGGTTAACTGGTATTTTCATTGCAAATAATACGCCATTGCAATGGTTTATCATGATGGTTAGACGTTTTTATGTTAATATATAATATCAATTAGTTTCTACAATTAATTTTATCAATTTACCAATAACCTAAAATGAATTAAAAATATCGTAACGGTCATCTTCTCAACTTCCAAGTTGAGCCGAGGCAAATTATATTAAAAGTAAGATTTTTTTGGGAGGGTGAAGAGGTATTTTTTTTTTTTTTTTTTTTTTACATTTAAGGAATGAATTTGTTTAAATTTTATCAGGAAATCTTTCGGTAATAATAATCGAAAAAAATTTCCAATATGAATGTTCAAATAATCTATTAATATATAATGATTAATTCCAAAATGTATCGAATTAATTTAATTGACCTGTAGAATACTTTTGCAAAAAATATACTATATATATATACTCAAATAAAGTGAAAACATTTGATCCGACTTACAATGGACAGAAGAAACTGCGCGCTATAAAATTAGCAACCGTGACCTGTAAATTAAAGTGGATCCCGACCAGGTAAAGAAGTGAAGTCAAGGAGGCAAAGGGTTGGGGCGAGGGTATATCCAGTATTAGGGAGGATAATGGAATAGAGGAGGCGGTGGCTTTATAGGGCCCGGGGTAATGGGGCCTCCTCCTCGTAAACATACCGTCCGGGTCTTAGGGATCCGCCTCCGGGAGTTATCGATGGTCTGCGGGAGGGACTCGGGGCTTCCCAGTCAGGTTGGCTATCTCGTCGGTGATTGGCAGACCGGGAAGGGTCCTAACACTCTTTCCATGTAGTCTCAGCGGGAATAAATACCAGTGATGTCTTGTGATCTCTTCCAGAACTAGTAATTCCGGAACCTGATATAAACTACTCGCAAAAGTAGGTCAACGGACAGTCCAACTAATAATTAGAAACAACTCTGTTAAAAAAAAGTTACTTCTCATACAAACTTATTATTAAAAAAATACTAGTAAAACAATATGTAAAATATATTCTCTCATTCATTTAATTATACCGACCACAAAGAGGAACTTAATATGAGATTTTTTCTTTCACTATCTTCGTAATAAGGCTTGGAGTAGCTTCAGCCCATATCTAATATTTTTCTCTGAGTTGAGTACTGGAATCTGCTACAAGTGGCAATTGCAAATGGACTTGAAAGTCTACAAGAAGCTACCGATGAACAGGGGATAAATCCTTGCAAGTGTAAAATCATACATATAGGAAGGACAGACCAACAGATTGGAATAGTTGGACATTTTTATTAGTTAGGTACTGTTGGATGGACTATCCAAGTAAGGGTGAACGAGTATACTAAGAGATATTCAACCGAATAAGAAAAGCAAACAGTATATTTCTCCCAATTAATCGGTGATTGACTAACGAGAAGTAAGTAAAGAGACATAGTTACTCCCATTGAAGTCTATAAACTTACCTGTTATGGGTCAGAAGGTTGGATAATTCTTAGAAAACGTGCGAGCTTACTTGCGGCAGCGGAAATGAGATTTTTAAGACAAGTGGTGGAAAGAATATTCTCATACGATTGAGGTTGTCTAAGACGTTTGATCGGAAGAATATGTTGTACCTTCTTATTAGAAGGTAATATATAAGGTTCAATAGTTTCCTAATCAAAAATTTTTTATAAAATATTAATTAATAACTAAAATACACTAACAAATTAAATGTACTTTTTTATAATAAAAAAAATTCTTAAATCAACATTTACATAACTTGTCCTGAAAATGCTTTGCAATATAAAAACTGGAAATAAAGAATATATATATATTGTATATTATATTAGACATGTACTCTCATCTAGGTACAGTTTGTACGCAATTGAACTGGTGGCTTTAAACTTTAGAAAACCAATGAACATACGAATTTACCAAAGTAATTAAATTATATAATTTATCTATGTTCCAGCTATTTACAAGTTCCTTTTAATTGTTATTTAGATTTTTAATTTATGAGTTATTGGTAGGGCTTCCTATAAAAAGTATTATTTATTTTGCAAATATAGTTATTATGATCATGTTGCAATTTGTTATCTGCTAATACAATGAGAAAATCTGATAGCGAGGGAAAATTAAAAAAAAAAAAAATAATGTACTTTTGAATAGCATATAAAATAAATGAGAACAGTGCAGTATATTGACCAGCGCTTTTTAGTTTCTGAACGGATCGTAAGGGTCATAGGCAGTAGATACTCCTTGAGTCATTGGGTTGGAATTTAGAGTGAGTCTGTCATGGAAATTATAGAAACGGTCTGTGGCAGTCGTGATGATGAAAATAATTTAATTTTATGAGTAATGTCTGGTTAGAAATACAAATAGGGCATCAAAATTTTTCTGTTCACTTTGTATTGGAATGATTTGATTTTTCTGATATTTAACTTTTCTCCTGTTCTCCATAACTCAGTTCCGCATGACCAAAGTGGTTACTTTATAAATGGTTAGTTAATCAATCAGTGATAATTTTGAACGTTTGTCTAGTAACCTATAAAGCCCTTTCTGTTAGTTAAGTATTCCTTTTCTTTTTCCTCTTATGTTGTTTGTCCTTGTTATTTTAATACACTTGAGATGAAGAGTCGTTTTCGAGAATGAACTTGTCATATAGGCTCTTCGGTACGTACATCTTTAGTTTGCATCGTTTGGCCCAGTTAGCAATATCAGCAATGTCTTGAGAAGCCTTTTTCTTTACTGATTGTTCATTCTTCATCTTTACTGATTGTTAGAATAGATGAATGATCAGCAAGTGCTACTAATTGCAATAGGATTTCTGAGTGTTATGAGATGTCTACATAATACATGTTGGAAAGTATAGGACCTAATACACTGCCTTGAGGTACTCAAAATTTGATCTGTTTTAGATTAGAGAACTCCGAGCCTATGTTGATATGGAAATACCTATCCTTTAGATATGACTGTTATTAAACTTAAGTTAGTGGAATTACTGTTTATGGTTTACCCAGCTGTTTTGGCGCAGATTAAAAAGTTTTTAACCACAAAATTCAATAACTAATTTTAGCATAGTATGATTCTATCTATCCTAATCCGGCTGATGCTTGCGATTATTCAGTTCTAAATCCTTAAAGAAGACTATTATGTATCAAAAAAAAAATTTTAATTGGATCATAGGTAAGAAAATGTGAGAGAGACAAGGTGTTATCCGTGAAGTGTTTGATGAAAAGTCAATTATAACCTTTTTAGAGGGAGCTCTTAAACATAAATTAATTATTGTTTTAACTAAAATTCTGATTTATTTATAAATTTAAAATAGTACATAATGGATATATTCAACATCAGAATAGATGAAGAAACATTGTAAAAATGTAAAAAAAATAATTCATAAACGTATGTATTTCTAAGACATAAACTGGTTCAATAATCAATGCAACTGTGTTCAGTTTCATTATTTATTATGTTTAACCATCCGCTTAAGAGCAACTGGATTAATGAGTGAGCGAGAGCTAGATGACAGACTGGCCCTGTAAATGGGATCCTATCAATCTTTCTTTGACAGTCATTGTTCTCCTTATACCCTTTCGTCAGCGGCCTTATGTCGAAACTTCCCTCCCTACTGTAAATACTCCGAAAGCTACTTCCTAGGATATTGGAGATAATAGCACGTATACGTTTAAAGCTTAATCCATGATATTTATTTTTTAGTTCAATAATGAGAAGAAGATGGTTGGAGATGGGGTCAGTGAAGAACACAAATAAGTAAAAACGTATTTATTAGTACCAAAGTTTCTACCAGAATTTCAGACCTTCGCCAGGGCTAGGAAAAAAACAAACAAGATAACAACCAATGAATAAAAGGATATACAGAATGATTAGAAAATAATTAACATTATAGATACATAAATAGTGTCGAAAGACGTGAATAGCTTAAATATTATAAGAAAATAAGGGCTGTATGAGAAGAGTAATATTAAATTTAAGTAAGAGGAAAGTACATATGAAAATCAAGTTAGTAAATATAAGTAAAATTAAAATTATTTAAAATAAAGTAATGAAAGAAGTGAGAAATAAAACGTATATGTAGATAATTAAATATATAATAATTATATGAAATATGAAGTCATATAATCCAAAAGGAATAAAAAAATGTTAATATTTAAATTTATTGATAATAATAAATTAAAATTAAAGTTCTGGAAAAAAGTTAGAAACAAAATACATGTAATTAATGAAATATGTAATTAAAGTACTTAGCAGTATTTGGGTAGAGGCCCAGGTCTAATAAGGACTGTAGCGCCCAACAGTGAGTGAGTAAGTAAAATTCTAGAATTAAGAAATAAAATTTAAAGGTAAGTAGGACAAAAGAGGTAATACGCCAAGACGAAGAGAACAAGGCGGAGATTTGTGTCATGTTACTCCTCTTTAACATATCCTCAGCTTAGGATAGCGTAAGGTGGTTAAACGTACTCCAGCAACTGTAGAAGTACGAAGCTTCCAGTAACGTTTTTCATAAGAAGCTGTCTCTAGGACCGACACGTTGAAAAACATGGCAGCCACTACAAAAAGACGGATAAGAAACATTCTAACATCATTGAAGTAGAAGAAGAAAGAGGTGAAGCCACGTGAGGCTGTTTCATACCTGGGAGTGAAAATATAACAAGAGAACTACCTTGTGGAGAACGCCTTTTGGAGCCTCATATACCTAGCAACTACACAAATTCTCAAGGAAATTTTTCATTATGAAATTGTGTTTTTATCTCCTCTCTAATTTTTCATAGTTACGACTATCTCTGAGATCCATATAAAATTAAAAAGAAAATACCCTATAAAAGGCGAACAGAGTAAGCATAACAACTAAAATTAAGGCCGGTCATGTTGCCGAGAGTATACTAGTATAGAGTAGTATGCTCCGTATACTAGTGCGTGCTGGGGGGGAGTGGGTGTGAGTGGTTGAGTCCCGAGGGACACCAGTGCGAGTCGGGACTACTAGAGAACAGGAGATAACCTGTTTGGTAATATTTTTTGTGTTCACCACCCGTGGTACCAGGTTTAGTGTTTTGTTATTGTTTTAGTTATTATTGTTTGACCTAGGTGTATGTGGACAGGAGGTTGTTGTTGTAAAATTCGTTATCTGTTGTGGGGACTATAATTCCAAAATTTCAACCAATCCAGAAAATTAGGAAAAAGAATAAAAAAGGAATTGAAGAGTCGGATAAGAGTGGGGGTAGTGAAAAACCATTACCAAAGACAATAAAATCCCAACTTGATGGGGAATACAAAATGGCGGAGGGTAATCCAAGGCCGGCGGGAAGTGGCAGTGAGGCGAACAGAGACTCAGGGCCTGACAGTAGAGATAGTAAAACGAGCCCGAAACACAGGAGATCAAGAAGAAAAAGAGCACGTGGGGAGAAAGAAACCCCTCCAGAGTCCCCAGAAGCAGAAAAGCCCAGTGAAAGAGCCAGTAGAATACAAGACCTGGTCCGCAAGTATTTAGAATGAAAAAAAACCACAGCTGAATGCCAGAAATATATTAACACGTAGACCAGGGAACTATGCAATATTACAACAGGGTTGGAGGCCCAGTGGGACATTATCCCAGAGATAGTCGGTGAAATAGTTAATGAAACTGTAAATACCGACGAACTTCACCGTATAGTTGGGAAAAAAGTATCGGAGATCGTAACTCCTATGTTGGCAGAGGCCATTAGACTTGATACGAGAAGGTAGTCCAAAATTGAAACAGAGTTGATACTGTGGGAACAGAAGAGCAGTGGACAACCTATTATAAGATGGCAAAATGAGATTTTAGAGTTTAGAGTAGGAGACTGTTAGGCGATTGTGGCTGTGGTGAGGAATAGAGATCTATTGACTAAAGTTATAAACAAGCGATTAACCTGGAATCCTCACACCAGACTGAAAAGATAGGAAGCTGCACGTCGATTTCGACTATTACAGCACTTACTAGACAAACGGTCCAAACTTCCAACACATTACAAAAGACTGATCTACATGACTGTAATAAGGCCAATCTGGACATATGGAGTTGAGCTTTGGGGCTCCACTAAACCTTCGAATTCCTCTCGTATTCAATCCTTACAATCTAAAATCCTCAATGGTCCTTACTTTGTCACAAATAAAATCATACATAAAGACCTTAATGTTCCCTATGTAACCGATCTAGCCCGAACCAGATATCACTCCTTCCTTTATAAACTCCCTAACCACTCAAAACCCCTAGTTTCTAATCTTGCATCCTCTTCCATTCCTGACAATTCTCCGAGGCGCCTGAAAAGAAGATGGCCATGAGACCAGCTAATGTAAAATGTCATTAGAGTGCTACCAATGGGTAGTTTCTCTACACGCCTGTAACACTCCAATTTAACTTAGATCAGATTTACTAAATGTATTATAATGTACAGTTGTAAATAGCAATAAATAAATATTAAAAAAAAAAGTTATAAAGAAGATACTTTGAACTCTCTTGAACTGAGTGTTCAAATACAGCATAGAAGATATTTAAATTAAAGTAAAACATTTTAATCAATTTTGTGAACTCTATGTTTAAAAACCAGACTCATACCTTCCAAAGGAGAGGCTTTTAGTTCTGTTAATAATGTTAATAAAGCTGTTATAATTATTATATTGGGGTTCCTGACATATCCTCACGTATTTTAATTCGTAGGATGACAGGCTATCATGGGGTAGAGGAAGTTTATAACAGACCACCACTTGATTTCGGTTCTATTGATCAGAATGGGCTCTACTTAACAACTGAAAAATCAGTTCAGCAGTATTCTAGTAAAACGCAGACGAGAATTTCAAATAAGAGGAAGAGACAGACAGATATTGAGAAGTATTATTTTATCTAAGAGATAAATGTTGAAATATTTGGGGTGAGTTTAGTCTCTCAACCATCCCAATGTTAACCCTGTCAATTTATCAAACGTCCGAGGTCCACATTCGGTTTGGAGAAACCCTCCCGACCCAGAGGCCCAAATCATATTCCAATTAAGATCTCCTTTTCCAATTAGTCGTGCTAAAGCCAGAGACCGAAGAAGGGTGACAGGGGGTCTTATCCTCCGTCAATCTTCTGCAACATGTTAATCCTCAAGTGTATTCCCTATCTCTTCCTCACAGCCGTCCGCCAATTAAACAGTCACCTGTCGAACTCTTTCTGAATTTATTTTTTCAATTTTCTAAGGGGCTCAGAAATTCCTTTATTTTGAAATCGTATGGGGTGATTGGTTTAAAATTTTTATTTCGGGAAATTTCGATATGACTGAAAAAAGGCATACCCATCTAATCCTATTATATTTTCAATTTCTTTTTCTTTGAAAGCGGAATGAATTGACAGGTGATTGGGATATAGAACTAACTGTCAGTTTAAAAAAAATAGAAGCAATTACACTATTATTTAAAAAAAATAAAGAAAAGTAATTGTTAAAATAAAATAAATCTGTGGAAACAGTGTCATATACTTAAGAATTATAGGAAAAATAAAGTACTATTTTTTTTTTTTTAATGACAGATCTTAAACAATTGCAGTGATTCAAATATTCGCACACCCTAGGGACCTTTCTTAAACATAATTTTTAAAGTTTAAATAAATCTTGGAAATTGGAATCTGATTTCACCAAAATCATAAGTTATTATATCGAGTACACAAGGGATTAAGAGAGGAAGGTGCTCTTTCGTTGACTAATAACTATACATACTTCTCAGTAAAGTAATCAAAAATTGGGGTAAAGAAACTGATTTTTCTCTCGTCTTGGACTCTTGTACTATCAGGGATGCAGTTAAGAAGAAATAAATTGGTTTTCAGCTATTCATTAATTACCGAAGTTCCACTACACAATGTTAGTCCGCATCAGTGGTGTTGTGGACAAAGGGACTTTGACAACATGAACAAAAGTTCCTTTATCCATTGGGTTACAACAGCCTTGATGAAGACTTGCATTGTTAGTCCAAATTTTGTACAACAAATTAGTTGAAAACTATTTTTGTACTGCTTTGTTGCGGCCCTGACATTCTCCTTAAATTTCGTATACGGTTAATCATATTGATGATAAATAGTTATAATATGAGGAGCGGGTAATTCAGTGAATAAGGCGCTGTGGTACTAGCTCCCAGAATTCGGGATTTTTTCGGCTTTAGCAGAGATAATTATTGCTTTTGTTACTGTAGCCGTGAGACGGCCGCGTGGGTTCGAGACCCCGTTTAGTCTCTATAAAGTATGTTCTCATGAGAAAAAATCTGGCGATGAGAATGATCTTAAACAAATCACCTTGTTTAACGATTATTCAAAAAACAGAATTTCCTTACAAAGTAATGAACCCCTAACCCTTCATGTGTTTGTAGCGGAACAAATTTTAATTTTTAATTTAATTATAGATATAATATGATTAAAATTAAATAAATCAGAGCCAGATAGTGAGTAACGTATTTCTACTGAGGAGATATTTTAACTGGAAAATATTACTTAGTATGTGATCTAGCACTGATAAATATAATTATCTTTCTAATGGTTATAATTTGTTATTAAAACTAATGGAAAGTCTTGCCTATATCTAAAATTTCAGTTGAGTGCTTCATACCAATACAGCTCTACGCAATAAGAGAATAAAAGTCCCAATTCCCAACTGGACAAAATGGTATTCCCTATCTAAGGGCTGCAGGGATACACAGCTTCAGTGGAGTATTAAAATTACTATACAGAAGGGCTGTTCCTCTGTGATAGCTCAGTGGGTGCAACCCAGCGTTCCTGTTGCTCAACATCCTGAAAATGCCTTATTATATAGTCTGCAATATGTTATTAGTCAAGACATTTTATCAAGCTACAGAAATTATTATGCCTGATTATAATGATCTTAAGATTTTTTTTAATAGCAATTCATATCCATAACAACTCAGAAAGATCCACTTAATTTAGAAGAATTTTATCTATATTTGTAATATATGTTTTTTGATATTTATATAATACATTTGTTTGTATTAATACAATAATTTAAACAGTTATTCTATTGCACTATTAGTAAATTGTATTCTTATGTTCTATGTTATGTATTTTTTTTTAATTTTATTAAAATATATAGATTTAAAAGTATAATCTATCATATGAAGAAGATGGTCAGGATTGCGGTCAAAAAGGCAAAAATAGTTAACAACTATTTATTTTCCGACGTTTGTAGTTGACGTTATGCCCCACTTTGTTGAGCTTCACCAGGGCTGTTCAAGATGTCTGTTCAAAAAGCCCGTTAAGCTATCATGTTAAACAGCCCTGATGAATCCTACTTAAGTGGGGCGAAACGTCGAAAAATTAATAATTTTAATATATTTTTAAAATAGGTTTTTTACTGACCAAGCAAAGAATAGGTCACACGAGGCTCACCCACTTCTATCTCATTTCAAAAGAAACGACTCCGAACTGCCAGTATTGAAACAACAATTTGACAATTAGCCATATTTTCCAAGAATGCTCTTATTTCACACTACACCTAAATAGCTTAGGATTAAATCCGGATATTTCAGAAACCCTCAGAGACGGCAATAAAACAATAAAATTAATATTTCAGTTTTTAAAATAAATAGGTTTACTGACACAAATGTAACATGGAACAGACAAAAAAAAAATAAATACTAATAAAATTAAATTAAACTAATGTAAGCAAAATTGAATACATTAAATAAGGTATAAATGGCGTTAATGACCAATGATGTTTAACGCCATTAAAAAAAAACAAACAAGAAATATTGGAATATACAGTTCAGTAATGTGTTCTATTTTTAATCGCACCTCAACCAGAATTTACATAAAACGTGATATGTTTTCTTAATTTTGGTTGATAAGATACAGAAAAATATGGAACTCTTCATGGCTTCCTCCAGCTACATGTGGACTAAGTATAAGCCAAGTAATAAGGCTAGGAAATACTAGTCCACATTTCATACATCTATCTGGAACGGTAGAACTAAATGGGATTTTCGTTATTTTATGAAGGAGTTCAAAATTCCATGAATGGTAAATAATAAAATCACCAAGTCTTCACAGAATATTTGAGTTCAAGCAATTATCAGTTGTCTTCCGTACGGATGACAAACCGTGGATTTATTTTTCATGGTAGTGAGAATGCCTTTGGATAATTTTTAGAATGTTTTTGTTGCCATGACACCTGCCAAACCGCAGCGAATACTAACAATATAGAAGCTAAATACAAATTGGAGAGAGGAAGCGATATCCTTCAATCTGAGCTATGCAGAGCCGAGGCGGGCCCTAATCCTAGTTTGACTGCGGACTACATAAGGGCGGTAGTGGGGGATTAAGGGCCAACCCTCTAATTAAAATGACCTCTCCCGGGCCCGCCAAACTCTGATATTACAGTGCCCCTAACCAACTTCTCCTCCTTAATCCCTCCCTAAGCCTTATCAGTAATCTGTTAATATAATTCTCCTCCCGCCACCAACTCCTCTAATTGCATTGCAAATTTCTTTAACCCCTTGGTTATTGGCCGATGATTGGGTTCTTCCCCACCCGCGGCTGGTCTAATCCTACTGGTGATGGCAATTGCCTCAGGGAGAAACTTTATTAATAGTATTATTTTAAATCTGACTGTAACAAGTAGGAGACCGCTTTACCGCTCAACAAATGGTTCAATGCGACTAAAAACCCAATCGATTGGAGCTCGAGGGTAGAAATATTCCTAAGGCAAACTATCTGGAGAAGGTATATAGAGTATCGTTCAAAACAATGAATGAATAGCATTTCTCAGAACAATAAAATGCATGACAACTTTTCTGCTCTATTTGTAAACCTTCTTAAAGAGGCTAGTTGGCAAATCCCAATGAAAGCCCGCCAAACAAATTAAAAACTATTAAACCATGGACCACATCAAACCGTTTCAATCGCAGGTAGGAGGTAGCTATAGCTAGATTGAGAATAGGTCATAAGAATTTAACTCATGCATACCTGATCAATAAGCAACCACCGCCAAAATGTCAATACTGCAACAGTGTACTTACAGTCAGTCACATATTTGAGGAATGCCATTTATATTACATGAACTTACGTGGATTGGTAGTGGGACCGAGTGTTTCGGATGCCCTGAAAAATGACCAAAAATAGATAGATATGGTTTTAATTTTCTTAAAAAGGAATAATCTTTTGAATAAGATCTAAACCCATAAGTTTGTCATATGTATTAAAAAATTCTTAAATAAGTTATTATTTATTTAATTATTTAGCAATTATCTAAAGAATTTCAAATCTTGAAATAGAATTATAAAGTGCGAAACGTGGGCGTTGATGACCTTAGGGTTTTACGCCCAAAAGCCCCAACCAACAACAACCTTCTTAAAGAGGGTTATAACAAGTAAATTTTTAAAAATGGAAAATAGAGTTTTTCTATTAAAGTCTCATGCATTACTTCATACTTAACTTCGACAGAATGTTCCGGTCATTGTTCAACGTTCTGTTGAAGTTATGTTGGAAGTGTAAACCTGATATGTATGAGAGGTACCAGCTGGAGTTTTTTAACTTAAAATAATTTCCTCTGTCGGCATACCAATTATACCGCCGGACCTAGGCAAGTAATGTACAAAGACATATAGATAACAGAGGGTAGGTACCCTCTGGGAACCATTAACCGCCTAGACGGTTAGCCATTATCATGCGCCAGTTTAGACATTAGAAAGTACAAAGAAATAGCCGCCGTAATGGATAACAAATAAACACCCCGTATCTCACAC